>NC_080378.1:111728470-111902989 GCF_014773155.1 Arachis stenosperma
GCTTGGGCTGAGCATTGAAGCTTCCATGTGTAGAGACTTTTTCTGGAGTTAAACGCCAGCTTTTATGTCAGTTTGGGCGTATAACTCCAATTTTTGTGCCAGTTCCGGCGTTAAACGCTGGGAATTCTGAAGCTTATTTGCAACGCCGATTTGGGCCATCAAATCTTGGGCAAAGTATGGACTATTATACATTGCTGGAAATCCCAGGATGTATACTTTCCAACGCCGTTAAGAGCGCGCCAATTGGGCTTCTGTAGCTCCAGAAAATCCACTTCGAGTGCAGGGAGGTCAGAATCCAACAGCATCTGCAGTCCTTTTCAGCCTGTAAATCAGATTTTTGCTCAGATCCCTCAATTTCAGCCAGAAAATACCTAAAATCACAGAAAAGCACACAAACTCATAGTAAAGTCCAGAAAAGTAAATTTTAAATAAAAACTAATAAAAATGTAACAAAAACTAACTAAAATCTACTAAAAACATACTAAAAACAATGCCAAAAAGCGTATAAATTATCTGCTCATCACAACACCAAACTTAAATTGTTGCTTGTTCCCAAGCAACTGAAAATCAAATAGGATAAAAAGAAGAGAATATACTATAAACTCCAAACTATCAGTGAAACTTAGCTCCAATTAGATGAGCGGGACTAGTAGCTTTTTGCCTCTAAACAGTTTTGGCATCTCGCTTTATCCTTTGAGGTTCAGAATGGTTGGCATCTATAGGAACTCAGAATTCAGATAGTGTTATTGATTCCCCTATTTAAGTATGATGGTTCTTGAACATAGCCATTTTATGAGTCTTGGCTGTGGCCCAAAGCACTCTGTCTTCCAGTATTACCACCGGATACATACATGCCACAGACACATAATTGGGTGAACCTTTTCAGATTGTGACTCAGCTTTGCTAGAGTTCCCAATTAGAGGTGTCCAGGGTTCTTAGCACACTCTTTTTGCCTTGGATCACACCTTTATTATTATTATATTATTATTATTATTATTATTATTATTATTATTATTATTATTATTATTATTATTATTGCTACTTTTTCTTGCTTCAAGAACCTATTTGATGATTTTTCAGATCCTCAATAACATTTCTCCTTTTCCGTCATTCTTTCAAGAGCCAACAATTTTAACATTCTTAAAACAACAAATTCAAAAGACATATGCACTGTTCAAGCATTCATTCAGAAAACAAAGAGTATTGTCACCACATCAAACTAATTTAACTAGTTTCAAAGATGAATTCGAAATCCTGTACTTCTTGTTCTTTTGTGATTAAAGCATTTTTCATTTGGAGCTCTGCTGTACCTCAAAGTTTTAATGCAATTACTACTACTTTCTATTCAATTCTCTTTATTCTTATTCCAAGATATACGTTGCACTTCACCTTGATGAATGTGATGATCCGTGACACTCATCATCATTCTCACCTATGAACGCGCGTGATTGACAACCACTTCCGTTCTACCTTAGGCCGGGCGCATATCTCTTAGATTCCCCAACAGAATCTTTGTGGTATAAGCTAGAATTGATGGCGGCATTCATGAGAATTCGGAAAGTCTAAACCTTGTCTATGGTATTCCGAGTAGGATTCTGGGATTGAATGACTGTGACGAGCTTCAAACTCCTGAAGGCTGGGCGTGATGACAAACGCAAAAGAATCAAGGGATTCTACTCCAACCTGATTGAGAACCGACAGATGATTAGCCGTGCCGTGACAGAGCATTTGGACCTTTTTCACTGAGAGGATGGGATGTAGCCATTGACAATGGTGATGCCCTACAAACAGCTTGCCATGGAAAGGAGTAAGAAGGATTGGATGAAAGCAGCAGGAAAGCCGAGATTCAAGGGGAGCACAGCATCTTCATACGCTTATCTGAAATTCCTACTATTGAATTACATGAGTATTTCTATCCCTTTTTATTTTCTATTTTTATTAATTTTCGAAATCCATAACTATTTAATCTGCCTAACTGAGATTTACAAGGTGACCATAGCTTGCTTCATACCAACAATCTCCGTAGGATCGACCCTTACTCACGTAAGGTATTACTTGGACGACCCAGTGCACTTGCTAGTTAGTTGAACGGAGTTGTGTCCACACATAGCAAAGGGCCACAATAATAATTCCAAATAACACAAAGATTACAATATTGTTTATCACAATTTCGTCCACCAAAGAGCAAAACTTTTTGTCCTGGCTCAAAGACTCTGGATGACAACTTCTTGTCATGCCACTTCTTTGCCTTTTCCTTATAAATTTTTGCATTTTCAAAGGCACTGAGTCTGAATTCATCTAGCTCATTTAGCTGGAGCAATCTTTTCTCACTAGCTAACTTAGCATCCAGGTTTAGGAATCTGGTTGCCCAGTAGGCTTTATGTTCCAGTTCCACGGGCAGATGACAGGCCTTCCCATACACAAGTTGGTATGGAGAGGTTCCTATTGGAGTCTTGAATGCTGTTCTGTATGCCCACAGAGCATCATCCAAGCTCTTTGCCCAATCCTTTCTACGGGCAATTACAGTCCGTTCTAGGATTCTTTTTAGCTCTCTGTTAGAGACTTCAGCTTGCCCATTTGTCTGTGGATGATATGGGGTTGCCACTTTGTGGCTAATTCCATATCGGACCATAGCAGAGTAAAGCTGTTTATTGCAGAAATGAGTACCCCCATCACTGATTAGGACTCTGGGAACACCGAATCTGCTGAAGATGTGTTTCTGGAGGAATTTCAACACGGTCTTAGTATCATTAGTGGGTGTAGCAATTGCTTCTACCCACTTAGATACATAGTCCACTGCCACCAGAATGTAAGTGTTTGAGTATGATGGTGGGAACGGACCCATGAAGTCAATCCCCCATACATCAAACAATTCAATCTCTAAGATCCCTTGTTGAGGCATGGCGTATCCGTGAGGCAAGTTACCAGCTCTTTGGCAACTGTCACAGTTACGCACAAACTCTCGGGCATCTCTATAGAGAGTAGGCCAGTAGAAGCCACATTGGAGGACCTTAGTGGTTGTTCGCTCACTTCCAAAATGTTCCCCATACTGTGATCCATGGCAGTGCCATAAGATCCTTTGTGCTTCCTCTCTGGGTACACATCTGCGGATCATTCCATCTGCACATCTCTTAAAGAGATATGGCTCATCCCATAGGTAGTACTTGGCATCTGAAATTAATTTCTTTCTTTGCACCCTGCTGTACTCCTGGGGTATGAACCTCACAGCTTTATAATTTGCAATATCTGCAAACCATGGAGCTTCCTGAATGGCAAAAGGTTGCTCATCTGGAAAAGTCTCAGAGATCTCAGTAGAAGGGAGGGACGCCCCAGCTACTGGCTCTATTCGGGACAGATGATCAGCTACTTGATTCTCTGTCCCTTTTCTGTCTCTTATTTCTATATCAAACTCTTGCAGAAGCAACACCCATCTTATAAGCCTGGGTTTTGAATCCTGCTTTATGAGTAGATATTTAAGAGCAGCATGGTCAGTGTACACAATCACCTTTGATCCTACTAGGTAGGATCTAAACTTGTCAATGGCATAGACCACTGCAAGTAACTCTTTTTCTGTGGTTGTGTAATTTTTCTGTGCATCATTTAGAACACAGCTGGCATAATAAATGACGTGCAGAAGCTTGTTATGCCTCTGTCCCAACACTGCACCAATGGCATGATCACTGGCATCACACATTAGTTCGAATGGTAATGTCCAGTCTGGTGCATAGATGACTGGTGCTGTGACTAGCTTGGCTTTCAGGGTCTCAAATGCCTGCAGACACTGTGTATCAAACACAAATGGTGTGTCAGCAGCTAACAGGTTGCTCAGAGGTTTTGCAATTTTCGAAAAATCCTTTATAAACCTTCAGTCACCATAAAGTGACATTTCTCCCAGTTTAAAACCAGATTAGTCTCTTGGAATCTTTTCAAGACAAGTGCAAGGTGGTTAAGACAGGAGCTGAATGAGTCTCCATACACTGAGAAGTCATCCATGAAGACTTCCAGGAATTTCTCCACCATATCAGAGAAGATGGACAGCATGCATCTCTGAAAGGTTGCAGGAGCATTACACAGACCAAAAGGCATCCTCCTGTAGGCAAACACGCCAGAAGGGCAAGTAAATGCTATTTTCTCTTGGTCTTGAGGATCTACTGCAATTTGGTTGTAACCTGAATAGCCATTCAAAAAGCAGTAATAATCATGACCAGCTAGTCTTTCTAGCATTTGGTCTATGAATGGTAAAGGAAAATGATCCTTTCTGGTGGCTGTATTTAGTCTTCTGTAGTCAATACACATACGCCACCCTGTGACTGTTCTTGTAGGAACCAGTTCATTTTTTTCATTATGAATTACTGTCATGCCTCCCTTCTTGGGGACAACTTGGACAGGGCTCACCCAGGGGCTATCAGAAATAGGATAAATAATCCCAGCCTCTAGTAATTTAGTGACCTCTTTCTGCACCACCTCCTTCATGGCTGGATTTAGCCGTCTTTGTGGTTGGACCACTGGTTTGGCATTATCCTCCAACAGGATCTTGTGCATGCATCTTGCTGGGCCACTGGTTCTTCCTGATCAGGCTAAAAATCCTTGAAGATGTCCTCTAGCTCTGATTCTAGGCTTCCAGTCATATTGATCTCTTCCACCAAAGAGTCAATAATGTCAGCGCCCATGCAGTCAATTGGTGTGTCTGGATGCTGCATAGCTTTTACAGCATTCAACTTGAACTCATCCTCATTGACTCTCAGGGTTACTTCCCCTTTTTGTACATCAATGAGAGTTCGTCCAGTTGCTAGGAAAGGTCTTCCTAGAATGAGAGTTGCACTCTTGTGCTCCTCCATTTCCAGCACCACAAAGTCAGTTGGAAAGGCGAATGGCCCAACCTTGACAATCATGTCCTCAATTATGCCTGATGGATATTTAATGGAGCCATCAGCAAGTTGGAGGCATATTCGGGTTGGTTTGACTTCTTCAGTCAACCCAAGCTTTCTGATAGTGGATGCAGGTATTAGATTGATACTTGCTCCAAGGTCACACAGGGCTGTCTTGGTGCAAGCACCTTCTAATGTGCATGGTATCATAAAGCTTCCCGGATCTTGAAGCTTTTCTGGTAAGCTTTTCAGAATGACTGCACTGCATTCTTCAGTGAGAAATACTTTTTCAGTTTCTCTCCAATCCTTCTTATGACTTAAGATCTCTTTCATGAACTTAGCATAAGAAGGTATTTGCTCAAGTGCCTCTGCAAACGGAATCTTTATTTCAAGAGTCCTTAGATAGTCTGCAAAGCGGGCAAATTGCTTATCCTATTCCGCTTGGCGGAGTTTCCGAGGATAAGGCATCTTGGCTTTGTATTCTTCAACCTTAGTTGCTGCAGGTTTATTCCTCAAGGAGGTGGTTGAAGAAGCCTTTTTAGAGGGGTTACTATCAGCACTCTCAGATGTCTGATTCCCCATTGGCGTTTGAACGCCTAGATTGGGTGAGGAATGGGCGTTTAACGCCAACTTTTTCCCCTTTTCTGGCGTTTGAACGCCAGAACTAGGCAGGGAATGGGCGTTTAACGCCAGCTTTCCCCCCTTTTCTGGCGTTTGGACGCCAAGAGTATTCCTCTCTGGGCTCTTACTGTCCTCAGAGGGATTTTGAACAGTGGTTTGGTCATCCTCTGTCAATTGTTCCTTTATTGGCTTTTTGCTACTTTGAGCAATGTTATTCAATGTTTTCCCACTCCTCAGTTGAACTGCTTGGCATTCTTCTGTTATCTGTTTAGATAATTGCTGTTTTGCCTAATTCAATTGTGATTCTATGTTCTTGTTAGCAATTTTAGTTTTTTGGAGCATCTCTTTAAATTCTGCTAATTATTTTGTCATCAGGTGTAATTGCTGATTAAGCTCAACCATCTGTTCTTGAGGATTAGGCTCAGTGGCTACTGCCATAACTTCTTCTTTTGTAGAGAACTCATTGCTAGAGTACAAATGTTGATTTCTAGCAACAGTATCTATAAGCTCCTGAGCCTCTTCAATGGTCTTCCTCATATGTATAGATCCACCAGCTGAGTGGTCTAGAGACATCTGAGCTTTTTTTGTAAGCCCATAGTAAAAGATGTCTAACTGTACCCACTCTGAAAACATTTCAGAGGGGCATTTTCTTAGCATACCTCTATACCTCTCCCAGGCATTATAAAGGGATTCATTATCCTCTTGTTTAAAGCCTTGGATGTCCAGCCTTAGCTGTGTCATCCTTTTTGGAGGGTAAAATTGATTCAGGAATTTGTCTGACAACTGTTTCTATGTCTTTATGCTTGCTATGGGTTGGTTATTCAACCACCTATTAGCTTGATCTTTTACAGCAATTGGAAACAGTAATAGTCTGTAGACATCCTGATGCACCTCTTTATCACGTACTGTGTCAGCAATTTGTAAAAATTGTGCCAGAAACTCAGTAGGTTCTTCCTGTGAAAGACCAAAATACTGGCAATTTTGCTGCATCATGATAATGAGTTGAGGATTTAGCTCAAAGATGCTTGCTTTAATGGGAGGTATACAGATGCTACTCCCATATGCAACTGTAATGGGGTTAGCATATGACCCCAGAGTCCTTCTGGACTGTTCAATTCCACTTAGGTCCATGATGGAGAAAGGGAATATGATATGAATTCACAAGCAAAATATATTTTTTTATATTTTAATTAAAAGTAACCGAAAATAATAAAATAAAATAAAAATTCGAAAACCAAAAGAGAATAAAATCAAAGCAAATTGAAAACTAAATTAATTAATTAATTAAAAAGATATGATTTTGAAAACCCTTGACTAAATTAATGTAGAATTTCGAAAATTATGAGTAAAACAAGGAAAAGATATTTTTTTTATTTTTGAATTTTAATGAGGGAAGAGAAAAACAACAAAATGACACTAAACTTAAAAATTTTGAATCAAAACAAAGAGAACAAACAAGAAAACTTTGAATGTCACCAAGAACACTTTGAAGTTCAAGATGAACACCAAACTTAAAATTTTTAGAAAACCCAACATTAATTTTCGAAAAAAAATATTAAAGGAAAACACAAAGAGGACACCAAACTTAAAATATAAAACTATACTCAACTAAAAGACTCTAAACCAACAAAAATAAAACAGTCCTAATCTAAGCAACAAGATAGACCGTCAGTTGTCCAAACTCGAACAATCCCCGGCAACGGTGCCAAAAACTTGGTGCACAAAATTGCAATCACACTTTTGCAATCCCGCACAACTAACCAGCAAGTACACTGGGTCGTCCAAGTAATACCTTACGTGAGTAAGGGTCGATCCCACGGAGATTGTCGGCTTGAAGCAAGCTATGGTTATCTTGTAACTCTTAGTCAGGATATCAATAATTATCAGGTTTGATTGTGAAAAGTAAAAGAACATGAAATAATTACTTGTTTTGCAGTAATGGAGGACAGGCTGAGGTTTTGGAGATGCTCTATCTTCTGAATCTCTGCTTTCCTACTGTCTTCTTCATGCACGCAAGGCTCCTTCCATGGCAAGCTGTATGTAGGGTTTCACCGTTGTCAATGGCTACCTCCCATCCTCTCAGTGAAAATGTTCAACGCACTCTGTCACAGTACGGCTAATCATCTGTCGGTTCTCAATCAGGTTGGAATAGAATCCAGTGATCCTTTTGCGTCTGTCACTAACGCCCAGCCTTCAGGAGTTTGAAGCTTGTCACAGTCATTCAATCCTTGAATCCTACTCAGAATACCACAGACAAGGTTTAGACCTTCCGGATTCTCTTGAATGCCACCATCAATTCTAGCTTATACCACAAAGATTCTGATTAAGGAATCCAAGAGATATCTACTCAATCTAAGGTAGAACGGAGGTGGTTGTCAGGCACACGTTCATAGGTGAGAATGGTGATGAGTGTCACGGATCATCACATTCATCAAGTTTAGGAACAAGTGATATCTTGGAATAGAAACAAGCGTGATTGAATGAAAAACGGTAGTAATTGCATTAATCCATCGAGACACAGCAGAGCTCCTCACCCCCAACCATGGGGTTTAGAGACTCATGCCATAGAAGATACACTCAGAAACGTGTAAAGTGTCATGAGGTGCAGATACAATGTCAAAAGATCCTATTAATAGTGAACTAGTAACCTAGGGTATACAGAAATGAGTAAATGACGTAAAAATCCACTTCCGGAGTCCACTTGGTGTGTGCTTGGGCTGAGCATTGAAGCTTCCATGTGTAGAGACTTTTTCTGGAGTTAAACGCCAGCTTTTATGCCAGTTTGGGCGTTTAACTCAAATTTTTGTGCCAGTTCCGGCGTTAAACGCTGGGAATTCTGAAGCTGATTTGCAACGCCGGTTTGGGCCATCAAATCTTGGGCAAAGTATGGACTATTATACATTGCTGGAAAGCCCAGGATGTCTACTTTCCAACGCCGTTGATAGCGCACCAATTGGGCTTCTGTAGCTTCAGAAAATCCACTTCGAGTGCAGGGAGGTCAGAATCCAACAGCATCTGCAGTCCTTTTCAGCCTCTAAATCAGATTTTTGCTCAGATCCCTTAATTTCAGCCAGAAAATACCTGAAATCACAGAAAAGCCCACAAACTCATAGTAAAGTCCAGAAAAGTGAATTTTAAATAAAAACTAATAAAAATGTAACAAAAACTAACTAAAATCTACTAAAAACATACTAAAAACAATGCCAAAAAGCGTATAAATTATCCGCTCATCACACTGTTCAAGCATTCATTCAGAAGACAAAAAGTATTGTCACCACATCAGAATAATTAAACTAGTTTCAAGGATGAATTCGAAATCTTGTACTTCTTGTTCTTTTGTGATTAAAAACATTTTTCATTTAAGAAAGGTGATGGATTCATAGGACATTCATAGCTTTAAGACATAGACACTTAAATACTAATGATCATATAATAAGACACAAACATAAACATAAAGCATAGTAGACGAAAAACTAAAAAAATAAATAGACAAGGAGATTAAGGAACGGGTCTACCTTAGTGAGGGTGGCGTCTTCTTCCTCTTGAAGAACTAATGGTGTTCTTGAGCTCCTCTATGTCTCTTCCTTGCCTTTGTTGCTCTTCCCTCATAGCTCTTTGATCTTCTCTAATCTCATGGAGAATGATAGAGTGCTCTTGGTGCTCCATCCTTAGTTGTCCCATGTTGGAGCTTAATTCTCCTAGGGAGGTGTTGATTTGCTCCCAATAGTTTTGTGGAGGAAAGTGCATCCCCTGAGGCATCTCAGGGATTTCATGGTGAGGAATTTCCTCATGCTCTTATTGAGGTCTCTGATCTCTTGTTTGCTCCATCCTTTTCTTAGCGATAGGCTTGTCCTCATCAATGAGGATGTCTCCCTCTATGTCAATTCCAGCCGAATTGCAGAGGTGGCAAATGAGGTGAGGAAAGGCTAACCTTGCCAAAGTGGAGGACTTGTCAGCCACCTTGTAGAACTCTTGAGGTATAATCTCATGAACTTCCACTTCCTCCCCAATCATAATACTATGGATCATGATGGCCCAGTAGGTGTGAAGAGGAGAGAAGAAGAGGTGTGGTAGGTGGGGATCCTGTGGGATCCACAGATCCTGAGGGGTCAAGGACTTAGCATCCCTGCTCCAATTAGGCGTGCAAAACGCCCTTATAATGCATGTCTGGCATTAAACGCCAGCTTGCTGCTTGTTTTTGCGTTAAACGCCCAAATGTAGCCTGTTTCTGGCGTTTAACGCCAGGTTGATGCTTGTTTCTGGCGTTTAAACGCCAGAATGCTCTTCCTTCAAGGTGTGCTATTTTCAATGCTATTTTTCATTATGTTTTTTATTTTTCAGTTGTTTTTGTGACTTCACATGATCATCAACCTAAAGAAAACATAAAATAGCAATGGAAAATAAATAGATATAATTAAATAACATTGGGTTGCCTCCTAAGAAGCGCTTCTTTATTGTCAATAGCTTGACAGTAAGCTCTCATGGAGCCTCACAGATAATCAGAGCAATGTTGGGGCCTCTCAACACCAAACTTAGAGTTTAGTTGTGGCCTTCCAACACCAAACTTAGAGTTTGAATGTGGGGGTTTTGTTTGACTCTGTTCTGAGAGAAGCTTCTCATGCTTCCTCTCCATGGTTACAGAAGGAGAACCTTGAGTCTTAAATACAAAGTAGTCCTCATTCAACTGAAGGACCAACTTTCCTCTATTAACATCAATCACAGCTTTTGCTGTGGCCAGGAAGGGTCTGCCAAGGATGATGGATTCATCCTCATCCTTCCTAGTGTCTAGGATTATGAAATCAGTAGGGATGTAAAGGCCTTCAACCTTCACTAACACGTCCTCTACTAGTCCATAAGCCTATTTTCTTGAGTTGTCTGCCATCTCTAATGAGATTCTGGCAGCTTGCACCTCAAAGATCCCAAGTTTCTCCATTACAGAGAGTGGCATTAAGTTTATTCCTGACCCCAGGTCACACAGAGCCTTCTCAAAGGTCATGGTGCCTATGGTACAGGGTATTAAGAATTTACCAGGATCCTGTTTCTTTTGAGGTAATTTCTGCCTATCCAATGCATTCAGTTCATTGGTGAGCAAGGGAGGTTCATCTTCCCAAGTCTCATTACCAAATAATTTGGCATTCAGCTTCATGGTTGCACCAAGGTACTTAGCAACTTGCTCTTCAGTAATGTCTTCATCCTCTTCAGAGGAAGAATACTCATCAGAGCTCATGAAGGGCAGAAGCAAGTTGAATGGAATCTCTATGGTCTCTGTATGAGCCTCAGATTCCTTCATGTCCTCATTGAGGAACCCCATAGTGTCCAGAGGACGTCCCATGAGGTCTTCCTCATTGGGATTCACGTCCCCCTCCTCCCTTGTAGGTTCGGCCATGATGGTCAAATCAATTGCCTTGCACTCTCTTTTTGGATTTTCTTCTGTATTGCCTGAGAGAGTACTAGGAGGAGTTTCAGTAATTTTCTTACTCAGTTGACCCACTTGTGCCTCCAGATTTCTGATAGAGGACAGTGCCTCATTCATGAAACTGAGAGTGGTTTTGGATAGATCAGAGACTATGGTGGCTAAGCTAGAGAGACTCTGCTCAGAATTATCTGTCTGTTGCTGAGAAGATGATGGAAAAGGCTTGCTATTGTTAAAGCTATTTCTTCTACCATTATTACTGAAGCCTTGTTAAGGCTTCTGTTGGTCCTTCCATGAGAAACTTGGATGATTTCTCCATGAAGGGTTATAGGTGTTTCCATAGGGTTCTCCCATGTAATTCACCTCTGCTATTGCAGGGTTCTCAGGATCATAAGCTTCTTCTCCAGAAGATGCCTCTTTAGTACTGTTGGATGCAGCTTGCAATCCATTCAGACTCTGAGAAATCATATTGACTTGCTGAGTCAATATTTTGTTCTGAGCCAATATAGAATTCAGAGTATCAACCTCAAGAACTCCTTTCTTCTGGTTCGTCCCATTATTCACAGGATTTCTCTCAGAAGTGTACATGAATTGGTTATTTGCAACCATCTCAATGAGTTCCTGGGCTTCTGCAGGCGTCTTCTTCAGGTGAAGAGATCCACCAGCAGAGCTATCCAATGACATCTTGGATAGTTCAGACAGACCATCATAGAATATGCATATGATGCTCCATTCTGAAAGCATGTCAGAAGGACACCTCCTGATCAATTGCTTATATCTTTCCCAAGCTTCATAAAGGGATTCGCCTTCCTTCTGTCTGAAGGTTTGGACTTCCACTCTAAGCTTGGTCATCTTTTGAGGTGGAAAGAATTTGGCCAGGAATGCACTAACCAGCTTTTCCCAAGAGTTCAGGCTCTCTTTAGGTTGTGAGTCCAACCATGTTCTAGCTCTGTCTCTTACAGCAAAAGAGAAAAGCATAAGCCTGTAGACCTCAGGATTAACCCCATTGGTCTTAACAGTATCACAGATTTGCAAGAATTCAGCCAAAAACTGATGAGGATCTTCCAATAGAAGTCCATGAAACTTGCAATTCTGTTGCATCAGAGAAACTAATTGAGGCTTAAGCTCAAAGTTGTTTGCTCCAATGGCAGGAATTGAGATGCTATTTCCATAAAGATTGGAGGTTGGTGCAATAAAGTCACCAAGCATCTTCCTTGCATTGTTGTTGTTGGGTTCGGCCATATTTGTTTCTTTTTCTGTTTCCTGTTCGAAAAATTCAGTTAGGTCCTCTTCAGAGTATTGTGCTTTAGCTGCTCTTAGCTTCCTCTTCAGAGTCCTTTCAGGTTGAGGATCAGCTTCAACAAGTATGTTCTTATCCTTGTTCCTGCTCATATGAAAAGAAGAGAACAGAAAAGAAAATATGGAATCCTCTATGTCACAGTATAAAGATTCCTGTATATGAGTAGAAGAAGAGAAGAATAGAAGAAGGAGAAGAGAAAACTCGAACCCAGAGAAGAGGATGGGGTTCGAATTATGAGTAGAAGAGAAATGTTAGTAGATAAATAAATAAATAGAAAGAGATGAGAGAGGGAATTTTCAAAAATAATTAAAAGAAAAAGAAAAATATTTTTGTTTTTATTTTAAATATTAGTTGAAATTTGAAATTTAAAAGAGAAAAATTAAATTAAATTAAATTAAAATTTAAAACAAATAGTTAATTAAAAAGGAATTTTGAAAAAGAGGTTAGTGATTTTCGAAAATAAGAGAGAGAAAAGTAGTTAGGTAGTTTTGAAAAAGATAAGAAATAGTAAAGCAAACAAAAAGTCAAGTAGTTAATTGAAAAAGATTTGAAAATCAATTTTGAAAAGATAAGAAGTTAGAAAAGATTTTGAAATTGATTTTGAAAAAGATATGATTGAAAATCATTTTGAAAAAGATTTGAAAAGAAAATTAAAAAGATTTGATTTTGAAAATCAAAGTTGATTACTTGACTAACAAGAAACAAAAAGATATTATTTTAAAATTTAAAGATTGAACCTTTCTTAATAGGCAAGTAACAAACTTTAAAGATAAGAAAAAAGATAAAAAAAGATTTTAAAAATCATTTTGAAATTTTCGAAAATATTAAGAAAAAAATTGAAAAAGAATTGATTTTTGAAAAAGATTTGAAAAAGATAGAATTTTTAAATTGAAAATTTGACTTGACTCATAAGAAACAACTAAATTTTTAAAAAATTTTGAAAAAGTCAACTCAAATATTCGAATTTTATGAGAAGAAAAAGGGAAAGATATTTTTTTATTTTTGAATTTTTAATGATGAAAGAGAAAAACAATGAAAAGACTCAAAACATGAGAATCATGAATCAAATCACACAATGCATGCAAGAACACTTTGAATGTCAAGATGAACACCGAGAACACTTTGAAGATCATGATGAACATCAAGAACATGTTTTTGAAATTTTTTAAAGAAAGAAAAACATGCAAGACATCAAACTTAAAAAATTTTTATTTTTAGACACTACAAATGCAAGAATGCATATGAAAAACAAGATGCAACACACAACAAGAAAATATGAAGATCAAACAAGAGGATTCATCAAGAACAACTTGAAGATCATGAAGAATGCAATGCATGAATTTTCGAAAAATGCAAGAAAGAGATAAACATGCAATTGACACCAAACTTATGACTTGACACTAGACTCAAACAAGAAACACAAAATTAAATTTCTTTTTTCCGAAAACAGAGGAAAAATTTTTGAAAGATTTTTGAAAAATTTTTGAAAATAAAACAAAAAGATTACCTAATCTGAGCAACAAGATCAACCGTCAGTTGTCCAAATTCAAAAAATCCCCAGCAACGGTGCCAAAAACTTGGTGCACGAAATCGTGATTGTTCATTCCTTGGTAACGGCGGTAAAAACTTAATATGCACATTCATAATCTTAGTTCTTCTTTACAACTTCGCACAACTAACCAGCAAGTGCACTGGGTCGTCCAAGTAATAAGCCTTACGTGAGTAAGGGTCGATCCCACGGAGATTCTCGGCTTGAAGCAAGCTATGGTCATCTTGCAAATCTCAGTCAGGTGGATTCAAATGGTTATGGTGAATTGATAATTAAAATATAATTAAAACATAAAATAGGAGAGAGATACTTATGCAATGCATTGGTAAGAATTTCAGATAAGCGTATGGAGATGCTTTGTTCCTTCTGAACCTCTGCTTTCCTATTGCCTTCATCCAATCCTTCATACTCCTTTCCATGGCAAGCTGTATGTTGGGCATCACCGTTGTCAATGGCTACTTCTCGTCCTCTTAGTGAAAATGGTCCAAAATGCGCTGTCACCGCACGGCTAATCATCTGTCGGTTCTCGATCATGTTGGAATAGGATCCAGTAATCCTTTTGCGTCTGTCACACGCCCAACACTCGTGAGTTTGAAGCTCGTCATAGCCATCCCTTCCCAGATCCTACTCGGAATACCACAGACAAGGTTTAGACTTTCCGGATCTCAAGAATGGCTGCCAATAATTCTAGCCTATACCACGAAGACTCTTATCGTAAATCAGGAGGCTAAGAGATATGCATTCAAGCTTGTTTTCATGTAGAACGGAAGTGTTTGTCAGGCACGCATTCATAAGTGAGAATGGTGATGAGCGTCACATAATCATCACATTCATCATGTTTTTATGTGCGAATGAATATCTTAGAGAAGAAATAGGCTTGAGTTGAACAGAAAAACAATAGTACTTTGCATTAATTCATGAGGAACAGCAGAGCTCCACACCTTAATTTATGGTGTATAGAAACTCCACCGTTGAAAATACATAAGAACAAGGTCTAGGCATGGCCGTATGGCCAGCCTTCTAGCATAGGAATACAATAGTAAAAAGTCCTATTTATACTAAACTAGTTACCAGGATTTACAGAGATAAGTAAATGATTCAAAAATTTACTTCCGGGCCCACTTGGTATGTGCTTGGGCTGAGCATTGAAGTTTTTACATGTAGAGGTCTTCTTTGGAGTTAGACGCCAGTTTGTAACTTGTTTCTGGCGTTTGACTCTGCTTTGCAACTTGTTTCTGCCGTTTAACGCCAGAATAGGGTAGAAAGCTAGCGTTAAACGCCAGTTTGCATCATTTAAACTCGTGCAAAGTATAGACTATTATATATTGCTGAAAAGCCCTGGATGTCTACTTTCCAACGCAATTGAGAGCGCACCATTTGGATTTCTATAGCTCCATAAAATCCATTTCGAGTGCAGGGAGGTCAGAATCCAACAGTATCCGCAGTCCTTCTTCAGCCTCTGAATCAGATTTTTGCTCAAGTCCCTCAATTTCAGCCAGAAAATACCTGAAATCACAGAAAAATACACAAACTCATAGTAAAGTCCAGAAATGTGAATTTTATTTAAAAACTAATAAAAATATACTAAAAACTAACTAAATCATACTAAAAACTATGTAAAAACAATGCCAAAAAGCGTATAAATTATCCGCTCATCAAAGGCAACCAAGGAAAGCACTGAAAAGGGACTTGTGACCAAGAAACAGAAGAAAATATCCATGAAAAAGAAAAGGTCAGCAAAAAACAATCCAACCTCTACCCCAACAAGCAAGGTGAATCAAGCTAATCACAATAAAAGAAAGCTTGTTAGGAGGAATTTATATCAGGGGCACTAATCTTCTCCTCTCTCCCCTTGGAGACATTTCTTTTAACCAACTGGAAGAAGAGGAAGAAACTTCAATAATCAAGTGTCAAGCTAGTGACGGTAAATAAGCGCTTGTTGGGAGGTAACCCGATAATTTCGTATCCTTAGTTAATTTTCCATTGTGTTGATTTTATTATTTATTTGATTTTTATTGAGTTTTACTATTTTTTCTTTGTTTTATGTATGCTTGATCATGCAGGATTTTTAAAACAGGAACCGGACACTTAGAAAAATTTTTGAACACTCTGGAGAAGGTTAAGTCTGCCAGTTCCACGCTGAACTTGGGATTTTCCAAGTTCAGCGTGGCATGTACGTGTAACTTAGAAGGGAGTCTCTGCCAAGTCCACGCTGAACTTGGAAAATTCCAAGTTCAACGTGGCTTACGACGTAACTTGTGTGAAAATGTTTAAAGACCCACGCTGAACTTAAAAATTCCAAGTTCAGCGTAGAGAACGACGTCAATTAGCGTGCTAGGAGCCAAGACCCACGCTGAACTTGGAAATTTCCAAGTTCAACGTGAAAAACGCATACCAAGTGAGAATTGTCACTGTCATACCTACGTTGAACTTGGCCTTCTCCAAGTTCAGCGTGGGAATAAAAAAAAACTCTAAAAAAGAAAAAAATAATAAACATAGCTCTCTAAACAAAAAAAAATGAGGGAGAGCCCACGCTGAACGTGGAGCAAGCGTATCACACTTCACACATAAAGCAAGTGACGCTGAACTTCAAATTTTTTGAGTTCAGCGTGGGATCTTATGCATGCAACAAATCCTCGCCAAACCTCTTGATTATTAGTCCCCTTTCCAACCATGATCCCCCCTAATATATATATATATATATATATATATATATATATATATATATATATATATATATATATATATATATATATATATATATAAATAAATAAATAAATCCATCAATAAATACTTCTATATATAAATAAAATAAAATAAAATAAATCACAAACTATAAAATAAAATAAAAACTATATATATATATATATATATTAATTATTTTAATCTTTCTTGTCCTTTTATTATTCTATTTTTTTACACTAATATTTATTTTTATTCCTCCGTCTGTCTTTTTATGTCCCTCTCTGTTTTCAGTTCTTCTTTGCTTGAGGACAAGCAAACTTTTAAGTTTGGTATTGTCGCTTCGCTTGTGGCTTTTCTGTTTATTTTAATGGCATCAAAGGAAGACGAATCATCTTCACGGAGGAGCACAGCCTGAAGAATGAGGCGGCCACTAGGATAACTGAGGTGGTTGAGTTCCTTTCATTCTATATTTCCTCCCGTTCTTATTATGTTATATTCCTGTTTTCTGTTTATTCTGTTATTGCATGATCAATTACTATTTCAATTCCCAGGGTCTAGTTTTATTTACTGTTCATCTTGTTATTTGAGTTTTATGCTGAAAAAAAAATGTCTCATGTATTGCTCACTGAATTTGAATGTCAAAAGAAAAGAAAGAAGTGATGTAATGCATGAAAAGAGTGAGTTTATATTTAAGATTAATCTTATTTACTTAAATGTGGTGGTGTTATTTGTAACTCTGAATGAATGATATAAACAGAGCATATTTAAAATTGAATTAAGGGATGTTGATGTATGAGAAACAGGAATTTAGAGAATTATTATGACTTCTCTGAAATAAACAAAAATTTAATCCTTGAAGCAAAAGAGGCAGCAAAATAAGCATAAAAGCAAGGTCCAAGGCTCTGAGCATCAATGACTAGGGAGTCTGAAATAATCAAAAGCTCAAAGAGTTGTTTTCCTAGTTATATGCTTATGGTATTCTTGTTTCAAGTAACCTTTGAGACAGAATATTTAGAGTCGTGACCAAATGCATTCAACAGAGTATGCCAAAGGCTTTGAGCACCACTGTCTGGGAGAAACTGAAAAAGCAATCAGAACTTAGAAAGAGTTTCCCAATCAAGTGCTTGTGGTGTTTCTGTGTCAAGTAAAACTTCAGACAAAATATTTAAAGTCACGGTGGTGCGCGAAATTGTGAACAATACTTTTTCACAACTCAAATAATCCCCGGTAATGGCTCCAAGAACTTGGTGGCTCAATACCATGGCATTACACAACTTCGCACAACTAACCAGCAAGTGCACTGGGTCGTCCAAGTAATAAACCTTACGTGAGTAAGGGTCGATCCCACGGAGATTGTTAGTATTGAAGCAAGCTATGGTCATCTTGTAAATCTTAGTCAGGCAAACTCAGATGTATATGGTGATGAACGAAAATAACATAAAGGATAAGGATAGAGATACTTATGTAATTCATTGGTAGGAACTTCAGATAAGCGCATGAAGATGCCTTCCCTTCCGTCTCTCTGCTTTCCTACTGCCTTCATCCAGCCCTTCTTACTCCTTTCCATGGCAAACTCGTGTAGGGTCTCACTGTTGTCAGCGGCTACCTCCCATCCTCGCAGTGAAAGCTAATGCATACACTCTGTCACAGTGCTGCCAATCACCGGTGTGGTTCCCTCCCCTACCGGAATAGAATAACTCTTTTGCGTCTGTCACTAACGCCCAGTAGGTTACAGGTTTGAAGCACGTCACAGTCATTCAATCATTGAATCCTACTCAGAATACCACAGACAAGGTTAGACCTTCCGGATTCTCTTGAATGCTGCCATCAGTTCTTGCCTATACCACGAAGACTCTGATCTCACGGAATGGCTGGCTCGTTTGTCAGGCGAGCACTCGGTTGTCAGGCGATCAACCATGCATCGTGCAATCAGAAATCCAAGAGATATTCACTAAGCCTCAAATGCTTGTAGAACAAGAGTGGTTGTCAGTCACTTTGTTCATGAGTGAGAATGGTGATGGGCGTCAATCATCACCTTCATCAAGTTGAAGAACAAGTGATATCTTGGAACAGGAACAAGCGGAATTGAATGAAAGATCAATAGTAATTGCATTAATACTCGAGGTACAGCAGAGCTCCACACCTTAATCTATGGTGTGTAGAAACTCCACCGTTGAAAATACATAAGAACAAGGTCTAGGCATGGCCGTGAGGCCAGCCTCCCAATGATCAAGGATCTAAAAATAATCCAAAGATTTCTAATACAATAGCAAAAGGTCTTACTTATAAGAAACTAGTAGCCTAAGGTGTACAGAAATGAGTAAATGACATAAAAATCCTCTTCCGGGCCCACTTGGTGTGTGCTTGGGCTGAGCAATGAAGCAAATTTCGTGTAGAGACTCTTCTTGGAGTTAAACGCCAGCCCTGGTGCCAGTTTGGGCGTTTAACTCCCATTTGGGTGCCAGTTCCAGCGTTTAACGCTGGGATTTCTTGAGGTGACTTTGAACGCCGGTTTGGGCCATCAAATCTTGGGCAAAGTATGGACTATCATATATTGCTGGAAAGTCCAGGATGTCTACTTTCCAACGCCGTTGAGAGCGCGCCAATTGGGCTTCTGTAGCTCCAGAAAATCCGCTTCGAGTGCAGGGAGGTCAGAATCCAACAGCATCTGCAGTCCTTTTTGGTCTCTGGATCAGATTTTTGCTCAGGTCCCTCAATTTCAGCCAGAAAATACCTGAAATCACAGAAAAACACACAAACTCATAGTAAAGTCCAGAAAAGTAAATTTTAACTAAAAACTAATAAAATATACTAAAAACTAACTAGATCATATCAAAAACATACTAAAACAATGCCAAAAAGTATACAAATTATCCGCTCATCACAACACCAAACTTAAATTGTTGCTTGTCCCCAAGCAACTGAAAATCAAATAAGTTAAAAAGAAGAGAATATGCAATGAATTCCAAAAACATCTGTGAAGATCAGTATTAATCAGATGAGCGGGGCTTTTAACTTTTTGCCTCTGAACAGTTTTGGCATCTCAATCTATCCTTTGAAATCCAGAATGGTTGGCTTCTTTAGGAACTCAGAGTCCAGATAGTGTTAATGATTCTCCTAGTAAGGTATGATGATTCTTGAACATAGCTATTTATTGAGTCTTGGCTGTGGCCCAAAGCACTCTGTCTTTCCAGTATTACCACCGGATACATACATGCCACAGACACATAATTGGGTGAACCTTTTCAGATTGTGACTCAGCTTTGCTAAAGTCCCCAATTAGAGGTGTCCAGGGTTCTTAAGCACACTCTTATTGCCTTGGATCACAACTCTTTTTTTTTTTCGTTTTCTTTTTCTCCTTTTTTTTCGTTTTTTTTTTTTTTTTTTTTTGTATAGCAATGCTTTTTCTTGCTTCAAGAATCATTTTATTGATTTTTCAGATCCTCAATAACATGTCTCCTTTTTCATCATTCTTTCAAGAGCTAACATTCATGAACCACAAATTCAAGACACATATGCACTGTTTAAGCATACATTCAGAGAACAAAAATATTGCCACCACATCAACATAATTAAACTATTATAAAATTCAAAATTCATGCAATTCTTCCTTTTCAATTGAGCACATTTTTATTCAAGAAAGGTGATGGATTCATAGGACATTCATAACTTTAAGGCATGGACACTAAGACACTAATGATCATAAGACACAAGCATGGATAACATAAGCATAAAATTCGAAAAACAGAAGAACAAATAACAAGGAAATCAAAGAACGGGTCCACCTCAGTGATGGCGGCTCTTTCTTGCTCTTGAAGATCCTATGGAGTGCTTGAGCTCCTCAATGTCTCTTCCTTGCCTTTGTTGCTCCTCCCTCATGATTCTTTGATCTTCTCTAATTTCATGAAGGATAATGGAGTGTTCTTGATGCTCCACCCTTAGTTGTCCCATGTTGGAACTCAATTCTCCTAGGGAGGTGTTTAGTTGCTCCCAATAGTTTTGTGGAGGAAAATTCATCCCTTGAGGAATCTCAGGGATCTCATGATGAGTGAGATCTCTTGTGTGCTCCATCCTTTTCTTGGTAATGGGCTTATCCTCATCAATGGAAATGTCTCCCTCTATGTCAACTCCTACTGAATAACAGAGGTGACAAATGAGGTGAGGAAAGGCTAACCTTGCCAAGGTAGAGGTCTTGTCTGCCACCCTATAGAGTTCTTGGGCTATAACCTCATGAACCTCTATTTCTTCTCCAATCATGATGCTATGGATCATGATAGCCCGGTCTATGGTAACTTCGGACCGGTTGCTAGTGGGAATGATTGAGCGTTGTATGAACTCTAACCATCCTCTAGCCACGGGTTTGAGGTCATGCCTTCTCAATTGGACCGGCTTTCCTCTTGAATCTTGCTTCCATTGTGCGCCCTCTTCACATATGACTGTGAGGACTTGGTCCAACCTTTGATCAAAGTTGACCCTTCTAGTGTAAGGATGCTCATCTCCTTGCATCATAGGCAAGTTGAACGCCACCCTCACACTTTCCGGACTAAAATCCAAGTATTTCCCCCGAACCATAGTGAGATAATTCTTTGGATTCGGGTTCACACTTTGGTCATGGTTCTTGGTGATCCATGCATTGGCATAGAACTCTTGAACCATCAAGATTCCAACTTGTTGAATGGGGTTGGTAAGAACTTCCCAACCTCTTCTTTGAATCTCATGGCGGATCTCCGGATATTCACCCTTTTTGAGTGAAAAGGGGACCTCGGGGATCACCTTCTTCAAGGCCACAACTTCATAGAAGTGGTCTTGATGCACCCTTGAGAGGAATCTATCCATCTCCCATGACTCGGAGGTGGAAGCTTTTGCCTTCCCTTTCCTCTTTCTAGAGGTTTCTCCGGCCTTGGATGCCATAAATGGTTATGGAAAAACGAAAAAGCAACGCTTTTACCACACCAAACTTAAAATGTTTGCTCGTCCTCGAGCAAAAGAAGAAAGAAGAGAGTAGAAGAAGAAGAAATGAGGAGGAGGGGAATGGTGGTGTATTCGGCCAAAGAGGGGGAGAAGTGGTGTTTAGGTTGTGTGAAAATGAAGGGTTGAAGAAGGGTATATATAGGAGAGAGGGGGGTGAATGGTTCGGCCATTATGGGTGGGTTAGGGAGGGAAAAGTGGTTTGAATTTGAAGGGTGAGGTTGGTGGGGATTTATGAAGGATGGATGTGAATGGTGAAGATAAAGATGGGATTTGATAGGTGAGGGGTTTTTGGGGAAGAGGTGTTGAGGTGATTGGTGAATGGGGGAAGAAGAGAGAGAATGATGGTAGGGTCCTGTGGGGTCCACAGATCCTGTAGTGTCAAGGAAAAAGCATCCTTGCACCAAATGGCATCAAAATCCACGTTTTGACCCATTTCTGGCGTTAAACGCCGGGCTGGTGCCCATTCCTGGCGTTTAACGCCAGGTTTTTACCCTTTACTGGCGTTTAACGCCAGTCTGGTGCCCCTTTCTGGCGTTAAACGCCCAGAAGGGTGCCAGACTGGGCGTTAAACGCCCAACTGCTAGGCTGACTGGCGTTTAAACGCCAGTAGCATCTTCCTCCAGGGTGTGCTGTTTTTCTTCCTGTTTTTCATTTTGTTTTGCTTTTTTCATTGTTTTTGTGACTTCTTATGATCATCAACCTACAAAAAAGATAAAATAACAAAAGAAAATAATTAATTATAAAACATTGGGTTGCCTCCCAACAAGCGCTTCTTTACTGTCATTAGCTTGACAGAGGACCCTCATGGAGCCTCAGGGATGCTCAGAACCGTGTTGGAACTTCCCAACACCAAACTTAGAGTTTGAATGTGGGGGTTCAACACCAAACTTAGAGTTTGGTTGTGGCCTCCCAACACCAAACTTAGAGTTTGACTGTGGGGGCTCTGTTTGGCTCTGTTTTGAGAGAAGCTCTTCATGCTTCTTCTCCATGATGACAGAGGGATATCCTTGGGCCTTAAACACCAAGGATTCTTCATTCACTTGAATGATCAACTCTCCTCTATCAACATCAATCACAGCCTTTGCTGTGGCTAGGAAGGGTCTGCCAAGGATGATGGATTCATCCATGCACTTCCCAGTCTCTAGGACTATGAAATCAGTAGGAATGTAATGGTCTTCAACCTTAACCAGAACATCCTCTACAAGTCCATAGGCTTGTTTTCTTGAGTTGTCTGCCATCTCTAGTGAGATTTTTGCAGCTTGCACCTCAAAGATCCCTAATTTCTCCATTACAGAGAGGGGCATGAGGTTTACACTTGACCCTAAGTCACACAAGGCCTTCTTGAAGGTCATGGTGCCTATGGTACAAGGTATAGAAAACTTCCCAGGATCCTGCCTCTTTTGAGGCAATTGCTGCCTAGACAAGTTATCCAGTTCTTTGGTGAGCAAAGGAGGTTCATCCTCCCAAGTCTCATTTCCAAATAACTTGTCATTCAGCTTAATGATTGCTCCAAGGTATTTAGCAACTTGCTCCTCAGTGACATACTCATCCTCTTCAGAGGAAGAATACTCATCAGAGCTCAAGAATGGCAGCAGTAAGTCTAAAGGAATCTCTATGGTCTCAGTTTGAGCCTCAGATTCCCAAGGTTCCTCATTGGGGAACTCATTGGAGGCCAGTGGACGTCCAGTGAGCCTTCCTCAGTGGCGTTCACTGCCTCTTCTTCCTCCCAGAATTCGGCCATATTTATGGCTTTGCACTCTCCTTTTGGATTTTCTTCAGTGTTACTTGGGAGAGTGCTTGGGGGAAGTTCAGTAATTTTCTTGCTCAGCTGACCCACTTGTCCTTCCAAATTCCTAATGGAGGATCTAGTTTCAGTCATGAAACTTTGAGTGGTTTTGATTAGATCAGAGACCATGGTTGCTAAGTCAGAGGTATTCTGCTTAGAGCTCTCTGTCTGTTGCTGAGAAGATGATGGAAAAGGTTTACCATTGTTAAACCTGTTTCTTCCACCATTATTATTGAAACCTTGTTGAGGTCTCTCTTGATTCTTCCATGAGAGATTTGGGTGATTTCTCCATGAAGAATTATAGGTGTTACCATAGGGTTCTCCCAGGTAATTTACCTCTTCCATTGAAGGGTTCTCAGGATCATAAGCTTCTTCCTCAGATGAAGCATCCTTAGTACTGTTTGGTGCATTTTGCATTCCAGACAGACTTTGAGAAATCAGATTGACTTGTTGAGTCAATATTTTATTCTGAGCCAAAATGGCATTCAGAGTGTCAATCTCAAGAACTCCTTTCTTCTGACTAGTCCCGTTGTTCACAGGATTTCTTTCAGAAGTGTACATGAATTGGTTATTTGCAACCATTTCAATCAATTCTTGAGCTTCTGCAGGCGTCTTCTTCAGATGAAGAGATCCTCCAGCAGAGCTATCCAAAGACATCTTGGATAGTTCAGAGAGACCATCATAGAAAACACCTATGATGCTTCATTCAGAAAGCATGTCTGAAGGACATCTTCTGATTAATTGTTTGTATCTTTCCCAAGCTTCATAGAGGGATTCTCCATCCTTTTGTCTGAAGGTTTGGACTTCCACTCTAAGCTTACTCCATCTTTGTGGTGGAAAGAACTTTGCCAAGAAGGCATTGACTAGCTTTTCCCAAGAGTCCAGGCTTTCTTTAGGTGGAGAGTCCAACCATATTCTAGCTCTGTCTCTCACAGCAAAAGGGAATAGCATCAGTCTATAGACCTCAGGGTTAACCCCATTAGTCTTGACTGTATCACAGATTTGCAAGAACTCAGCTAAAAACTGATGAGGATCTTCCATTGGAAGTCCATGAAACTTGTAATTCTGTTGCATTAGAGAAACTAATTGAGGCTTAAGCTCAAAGTTGTTTGCTCCAATGGCAGGGATAGAGATGCTTCTCCCATAGAAATCAGGAGTAGGTGCAGTAAAGTCACCAAGCACCTTCCTTGCATTGTTGGCATTGTTGTTGTTTTCGGCTGCCATTTGTTCTTCTTCCTTGAAGAATTCGGTCAGTTGCTCTAAAGAGAGTTGTGTTTTGGCTTCTCTTAGCTTTCTCTTCAAGGTCCTTTCAGGTTCAGGATCAGCCTCAACAAGAATGCCTTTGTCTTTGCTTCTGCTCATAAGAAAGAGAAGGGAACAAGAAAATGTGGAATCCTCTATGTCACAGTTATAGAGATTCCTTTAGGTGTCAGAGGAAAAGAAAAATAGAAGAAAGAAGAAGGAGAATTCGAACTTGATCAGATATAGTTCGAATTGTGCATTAAGAAGGAGTGATACTCCATAAATAGAAGGATGTGAAGAAGAAGGGGGGGATAATTTTCGAAAATTAATTATAAAATTTTGAAAACATTTTTGAAGAACACTAATTGATTTTCGAAAACAAAAGTGGGAAAGAAATCAAGTGATTTTCGAAAAAAAAAAAGATTTTGAAATTAGACATCAAAAAGATTTGATTGAAAACTATTTTGAAAAAGATGTGGTTAAGAAGATATGATTGAAAAGTTATGGTCAAAGAGATGTAATTGAGAAGATATGATTTGAAAACAATTTTAAAGGATATAATTTGAAAACAATTTGAAAAAGATTTGATTTTAAAAATTAATAACTTGCCTAACAAGAAAAGATATGATTCAAACATAAAACCTTTCTCAACAGAAAAGGCAACAATTTTGAGATGTTCAATCAAATCATTAATTGTTAGTAAGTATCTTTTAAAAAGGAAAGAAATTGATTTTGAAAAACATTTGATTGAAAAGATTTGATTTGAAAAAGATTTGATTTTGAAAAACTAAAAAAAATTGATTTGAAAACAAAATCTTCCCCCTAGCACCATCCTGGCGTTAAACGCCCAGAATGGTATACATTCTGGCGTTTAACGCCCAAAATGCTACCTTTTTGGGCGTTAAACGCCCAACCAGGTACCCTGGCTGGCGTTTAAACGCCAGTCTGTCTTCTTCACTGGGCATTTTTGAATGCTCAGCTTTTTCTGTGTGATTCCTCTGCAGTGTGTTCTGAATCTTCAATTCTCTGTATAATTGACTTGAAAGGACACAGATTAAAAATATTTTGGATTTTTTTAATAATAAGAACCAATCAAAATGCAACAAGAATCAAATAACTATGCATGCAGGACACCAAACTTAGCAGTTTGTATACTACTGACACTAACAAGATGAGAATGCATATGAGACACAAAGATATTCAAGTCATAGAATTCAAAGATCAAAACAAAGAAGTACATGCATGGATTCGAAAAATATATCAAAAACATGCAATTGACACCAAACTTAAGATGAGACTCTAGACTCAAACAAGACATATTTTTGGATTTTATGATTTTTGTAAATTTTTTTTTTTTTGTGATTTTCGAAAATTAAGTGGAAAAAGGTATCAAAATTCTTAATGAGAATTCCAGGAATCAGTGCAATGCTAGTCTAAGACTCCGGTCCAGGAATTAGACATGGCTTCACAGCCAGCCAAGCTTTCAAAAAAAGCTTCGGTCCAAAACACTAGACATGGCCAGAGGCCAGCCAAGCCTTAGCAAATCACTGCTCCAAAAGCAAGATTGACGAGAATCAACAAGCTCTTGTGGTGATAAGTTGAAACCTCGGTCCAATCAGATTAGACATGGCTTCTCAGCCAGCCAGATTTCAACAAATCATCATGAAACTCTAGAATTCATCTTCAAGAATTTCGAAAAAAAAATAATACCTAATCTAAGCAACAAGATGAACCGTCAGTTGTCCAGCCTAAACAATCCCAGGCAATAACACCAAAACTTGATGTTGTTGCCGGATCTTGGCACTGATGTTACCAAAAGCTTGCTCAAAACTTGAACAATCCCCGGCAACGGCGCCGAAAACTTGGTGCACGAAATTGTGAACAATACTTTTTCACAACTCAAATAATCCCCGGTAATGGCTCCAAGAACTTGGTGGCTCAATACCATGGCATTACACAACTTCGCACAACTAACCAGCAAGTGCACTGGGTCGTCCAAGTAATAAACCTTACGTGAGTAAGGGTCGATCCCACGGAGATTGTTAGTATTGAAGCAAGCTATGGTCATCTTGTAAATCTTAGTCAGGCAAACTCAGATGTATATGGTGATGAACGAAAATAACATAAAGGATAAGGATAGAGATACTTATGTAATTCATTGGTAGGAACTTCAGATAAGCGCATGAAGATGCCTTCCCTTCCGTCTCTCTGCTTTCCTACTGCCTTCATCCAGCCCTTCTTACTCCTTTCCATGGCAAACTCGTGTAGGGTCTCACTGTTGTCAGCAGCTACCTCCCATCCTCGCAGTGAAAGCTAATGCATACACTCTGTCACAGTGCTGCCAATCACCGGTGTGGTTCCCTCCCCTACCGGAATAGAATAACTCTTTTGCGTCTGTCACTAACGCCCAGTAGGTTACAGGTTTGAAGCACGTCACAGTCATTCAATCATTGAATCCTACTCAGAATACCACAGACAAGGTTAGACCTTCCGGATTCTCTTGAATGCTGCCATCAGTTCTTGCCTATACCACGAAGACTCTGATCTCACGGAATGGCTGGCTCGTTTGTCAGGCGAGCACTCGGTTGTCAGGCGATCAACCATGCATCGTGCAATCAGAAATCCAAGAGATATTCACTAAGCCTCAAATGCTTGTAGAACAAGAGTGGTTGTCAGTCACTTTGTTCATGAGTGAGAATGGTGATGGGCGTCAATCATCACCTTCATCAAGTTGAAGAACAAGTGATATCTTGGAACAGGAACAAGCGGAATTGAATGAAAGATCAATAGTAATTGCATTAATACTCGAGGTACAGCAGAGCTCCACACCTTAATCTATGGTGTGTAGAAACTCCACCGTTGAAAATACATAAGAACAAGGTCTAGGCATGGCCGTGAGGCCAGCCTCCCAATGATCAAAGGATCTAAAAATAATCCAAAGATTTCTAATACAATAGCAAAAGGTCTTACTTATAAGAAACTAGTAGCCTAAGGTGTACAGAAATGAGTAAATGACATAAAAATCCTCTTTCGGGCCCACTTGGTGTGTGCTTGGGCTGAGAAATGAAGCAAATTTCGTGTAGAGACTCTTCTTGGAGTTAAACGCCAGCCCTGGTGCCAGTTTGGGCGTTTAACTCCCATTTGGGTGCCAGTTCCAGCGTTTAACGCTGGGATTTCTTGAGGGTGAACGCCTTTGCCATCAAATCTTGGGCAAAGTATGGACTATCATATATTGCTGGAAAGCCCAGGATGTCTACTTTCCAACGCCGTTGAGAACGCGCCAATTGGGCTTCTGTAGCTCCAGAAAATCCGCTTCGAGTGCAGGGAGGTCAGAATCCAACAGCATCTGCAGTCCTTTTTGGTCTCTGGATCAGATTTTTGCTCAGGTCCCTCAATTTCAGCCAGAAAATACCTGAAATCACAGAAAAACACACAAACTCATAGTAAAGTCCAGAAAAGTGAATTTTAACTAAAAACTAATAAAAATATACTAAAAACTAACTAGATCATATCAAAAACATACTAAAAACAATGCCAAAAAGTATACAAATTATCCGCTCATCACACGGCTAGGCTCAAGGTGCAAAGCACCAAAGAAAAGAGAATTAAAGTAAATTCTATTGTGTTCAAGGATTAAACTGGAGTATAAAGATCAGAGAATTCATAATATGATCTGGATTCCAAATTCTGAATGACACTGACATTCCTCTGAATCAAAGGAGAATGAGATGCCAAAACTATTCAGAGCTACAATGAATAAACCCCATTTTTAAGAATAGGCTTGAGCATGACTAAACGCTCACTTCTCATGCAAATTCACATCTTAATCATGCACTTATTTTGGTTGCTTGAGGACAAGCAACAATTCAAGTTTGGTGTTGTGATGCGTGAGCATCTTCTCTATCTTTTTCTAGTAAATTTGCATTAAAATTGTTGAGTTTAATCAAGATTTAAATATCTTTTAGCCACTATGGATGCTACTTTGAGTTGTGTGCATTTCCGTTTATTTTAGGTAGCATTCGGATGGATTTGACGGAGTTTTGTAGCAGAAAGGGGAGAAAGCGAATGATGCTGTCAACCCCGACCCCCTTGCACTCAACCAGGAAAAGCTTGAGCTACAGAGGTCCAATTGACGTGGTTCTAGCGGCATTGAAAAGCTAACTTCTTTCCAACGATATATAATAGTGCACACTTCTTCTCCAGAAAACTCCGCCCACTCCACGTTGAACTTGGCCCCTGCCAAGTTCAGCGTGAGCTTGAAAGCTTCCAGGGGAAAACCACATGTTACATCCCACGTTGAACTTGGGAAAAGCCAATTTCTGCGTGGACTCAAACCTATGCGCACAAGACTCCACTGTATCATCCACGTTGAACATGATAAAAGCCAAGTTCAGCGTGGACCTGAACGAATCCAATGATCCCTCGTACAAGGCTGGGCAGAAAGTTTAATGAATTTTGATTTAATTTTATTTTATTTATAATTAGGAAAATATATTATTTTAGTTTTAGAAAATATATTTACATTAATTAGGATTAGATATAAAAGGGAAAAGAATCAGCCCTTTGGGCTCATCTCTTCTCTTCTACCTCATTCCGCCATTTACAATTTTTCAGAATCCTAGTTTTCTCTCTGAACCATGAGCAACTAAACCTCCACTGTTAAGGTTAGGAGTTCTGTCTATTGTATTGATTGATACTATTATTTTTCTATTTTAATTCATGTACTGATTTATAATTCAAGAACTGTTTTCGTTCTTTATTTTATGAATTTGGGTGGAACGGAAGTATGACCCTCTTTCTAATTGAGTTCTTGCATAACTTGGAAAAGCTCTTTACTTGAACAACAGTGATGAGCGGATAATTTATACGCTTTTTGGCATTGTTTTTAGGTTGTTTTTAATAAGTTTAAGCTACTTTTAGGGATGTTTTCATTAGTTTTTATGTTAAATTCACATTTCTGGACTTTACTATGAGTTTGTGTGTTTTTCTGTGATTTCAGGTAATTTCTGGCTGAAATTGAGGGACCTGAGCAAAACTCTGAAAAAGGCTGACAAAAGGACTGCTGATGCTGTTGGAATCTGACCTCCCTGCACTCAAAATGGATTTTCTGGAGCTACAGAACTCCAATTGGCGAGCTCTCAACGGCGTTGGAAAGTAGACATCTAGAGCTTTCCAGCAATATATAATAGTCCATACTTTATTCAGAAATTGACGACGTAACTTGGCGTTGAACGCCAAGTACATGCTGCTGTCTGGAGTTAAACGCCAGAAACACGTCATGATCCGGAGTTAAACGCCAGAAATACGCTATAACTTGGAGTTCAACTCCAAGAAAAGCCTCAGTTCGTGGATAGACCATGCTCAGCCTAAACATACACCAAGTGGGCCCCGCAAGTGGATTTATGCATCAATTACTTACTTCTGTAAACCCTAGTAGCTAGTCTAGTATATATAGGACCTCTTACTACTGTACTAGACATCTTTGGTCTCAGTTTTATTTTATTCTTCATCTAAAGAGGCTATTTTATTTTTCAGAATCTTCATGGTATAAGCTAGAATTGATGGCGGCATTCATGAGAATCCGGAAAGTCTAAACCTTGTCTATGGTATTCCGAGTAGGATTCTGGGATTGAATGACTGTGACGAGCTTCAAACTCCTGAAGGCTAGGCGTGATGACAAATGCAAAAGAATCAAGGGATTCTATTCTAACCTGATTGAGAACCGACAGATGATTAGCCGTGCCGTGACAGAGCATTTGGACCTTTTTCACTGAGAGGATGGGATGTAGCCATTGACAACGGTGATGCCCTACAAACAGTTTGCCATGGAAAGGAGTAAGAAGGATTGGATGAAAGCAGCAGGAAAGCAGAGATTCAAGGGGAGCACAGCATCTTCATACGCTTATCTGAAATTCCTACTATTGAATTACATGAGTATTTCTATCCCTTTTTATTTTCTATTTATTATTAATTTTCGAAATCCATAACCATTTAATCTGCCTAACTGAGATTTACAAGGTGACCATAGCTTGCTTCATACCAACAATCTCTGTGGGATCGACCCTTACTCATGTAAGGTATTACTTGGACGACCCAGTGCACTTGCTGGTTAGTTGAACGGAGTTGTGTCCACACATAGCAAAGAGCCACAATAATAATTTCAAATAACACAAAGATTACAATATTGTGAATCACAATTTCGTCCACCAAGTTTTTGGTGCCGTTGCCGGGGATTGTTCGAGTTTGGACAACTGACGGTTCATCATGTTGCTCAGATTAGGTAATTTTCTTTTCAAAATTTTTCTTTTCTTTTTCGTTTTTCCAAAAAGATTTTCGAAAAAAATTAATAAAAATCCAAAAAAATTAATAAAATCATAAAAATCAAAAATATTTTATGTTTCTTGTTTGAGTCTTGAGTCAATTTTTAAGTTTGGTGTCAATTGCATGTTTTAAAAATTTTATTTGCATTTTTCGAAAATTTCATGCATTCATAGTGTTCTTCATGATCTTCAAGTTGTTCTTGACAAGTCTTCTTGTTTGATCTTGATGATTTCTTGTTTTGTGTTGTTTGTTGTTTTTCATGTGCATTTTTTGTTTGTTAGAGTCCATGCATTAAAGATTTCTAAGTTTGGTGTCTTGCATGTTTTCTTTGCATCAAAATTTTTCAAAAATATGTTCTTGATGTTCATCATGATCTTCAAAGTGTTCTTGGTGTTCATCTTGACATTCATAGTGTTCTTGCATGCATCTTGTGTTTTGATCCAAAATTTTTGTTTTGGGTCATTTTCATGTTTTTCTCTCTCATAATTAAAATTCAAAAAATCAAAAAAATATATTTTCCTTGTTTTTCTCATAATTTTCGAAAATTTGAGTTGACTTAGTCAAAAAAATTTTAAAATTAGTTATTTCTTACAAGTCAAGTCAAATTTTCAATTTTAAAAATCTTATCTTTTCAAAATCTTTTTTTCAAAAATCATATCTTTTTTCATTTTTTACTATTTTTCGAAAATTTTAAAAATCTTTTTCAAAATATTTTCAAAATCTTTTTCTTATCTTTATATCTAATTTTTGAAAACTCACTAATAATTAATGTGATTGATTCAAAAATTTGAAGTTTGTTACTTTCTTGTTAAGAAAGGTTCAATCTTTAAGTTCTAGAATCCTATCTTGTAGTTTCTTATTAGTGAAGTAAGTAATTTTAAATTTAAAAAAAAATTAATCTTTTTTTATCTTATCTTTTTATATCTTATCTTTTTATCATATCTTTTTCAAAATTTTATCTTTTTCAAAAATTTGATTTTAAAATATCTTATCTTATCTTCTTATCTTCTTATCTTTTCAAAATTTGACTTTGATATCTTTTTAAACTAACTCTTTGACTTTTTGTTTGTTTCTTATCTTTTTCAAAACCACCTAACTACTTCTCCCTCTCTAATTTTCGAAAATATCTCACCCCTTTTTCAAAAATTCTTTTTAATTAATTAATAATTTTAATTTTAATTCTATCTTATCTTCTATTTTCGAAAATTACTAACTCCTTTTTTAAAATTATTTTCGAATTCTCCCTCTCTTCTCTTCTTCTATTTTAATTATTTAATTACTAACACTCCTCTTCACCTCTCTTCATCTAAAATCCGAATCCTCTCTTCTTCACCCTCACCCCCTTTCTTCTTCTACTAACAAAAAGGAATCTCTATACTATGACATAGAAGATTCCTCTCTTTTTTCTTGTTTTCTTCTCTTTCATATGAGCAGGAACAAGGATAAAGGCACTCTTGTTGAAATTGATCCAGAACCTGAAAGGACTCTGAAGAGGAAATTAAGAGAAGCTAAATTACAACATTCTAAAGATAACTTTTCAGAAATATTCGAATAAGAGAAGGAGATGGCAGCCGAAAATAATAATAATGCAAGAAAGATGCTTGGTGACTTCACAAAACCAACGTCCAAGTTTGATGGAAGAAGCATCTCCATTCCTGCCATTGGGGCCAATAATTTTGAGCTTAAGCCTCAACTAGTTGCCTTGATGCAACAAAACTGCAAGTTTTATGGACTTCCATCTGAAGATCCTTATCAGTTTTTAACTGAGTTCTTGCAGATCTGTGAGACTGTAAAGACGAATGGAGTTGATCCTGAAGTTTACAGACTCATGCTTTTCCCTTTTGCTGTAAGAGACAGAGCTAGAATATGGTTGGATTCACAACCCAAGGATAGCCTGGACTCCTGGGATAAGCTGGTCACAGCCGTCTTGGATAAATTCTTTCCTCCTCAAAAGCTGAGCAAGCTGAGAGTGGATGTTCAAACCTTCAAACAAAAAGATGGTGAATCCCTCTATGAAGCTTGGGAAAGATACAAGCAGCTGACCAAAAGATGTCCATCTGACATGTTTTCAGAATGGACCATATTAGATATATTCTATTATGGTCTATCTGAATTTTCGAAAATGTCATTGGACCATTCTGCAGGTGGATCTATTCACCTAAAGAAAACGCCTGAAGAGGCTCAAGAACTTATTGACATGGTTGTAAATAACCAATTCATGTACACTTCTGAGAGGAATTCTGTGAATAATGGGATGCCTCAGAGGAAGGGAGTTCTTGAAATTGATGCTCTGAATGCCATATTGGCTCAGAACAAAGTGTTGACTCAACAGGTCAACATGATCTCTCAAAGTCTGAATGGATGGCAACATGCATCCAACAGTACTAAAGAGGCAGCTTCTGAAGAAGCTTATGATCCTGAGAACCCTGCCATGGCAGAGGTTAATTACTTGGGTGAACCTTATGGAAACACCTATAACTCATCATGGAGAAATTATCCAAATTTCTCATGGAATGATCAACAAAAGCCTCAACAAGGCTTTAATAATGGTGGACGCAATAGGCTGAGCAATAGCAAGCCTTTTCCATCATCTTCTCAGCAACAGACAGAGAATTCTGAGCAGAGCACTTCTAATTTAGCTAATCTAGTCTCTGATCTGTCTAAGGCCACTTTCAGTTTCATGAATGAAACACGGTCCTCCATTAGGAATTTGGAGGCACAAGTGGGCCAGCTGAGTAAGAAAGTCATTGAAACTCCTCCCAGTATTCTCCCAAGCAATACAGAAGAGAATCCAAAAGGAGAATGCAAGGCCATTGATCTAGTCAATGTGGCTAAATGCACAAGGGAGGAGGAGGACGAAAATCCTAGTGAGGAAGACCTCCTGGGACGTCCCTCAAGCAAGAAGGAGTTTCCTATTAAGGATCCAAGGGAATCTGAGGCTCATATAGAGACCATAGAGATTCCATTAAATCTCCTTCTGCCATTAATGAGCTCTGAAGACTATTCTTCCTCTGAAGAGGATGAAGATGTCACTGGAGAGCAAGTTTCTCAATACCTAGGAGCTATCATGAAGCTGAATGCCAAGTTGTTTGGTAATGAGACTTGGGAAAGTGAACCCCCTTACTCATTAGTGAACTAGATACATGGATTCAGCAAACATTACCTCAAAAGAGACAAGATCCTGGCAAATTCTTAATACCTTGTACCATAGGCACCATGACCTTTGAAAAGGCTCTGTGTGATCTGGGGTCAGGGATAAATCTTATGCCACTCTCTGTAATGGAGAAGCTGAGGATCATTGAGGTACAACCTGCCTTGTTCTCATTACAATTGGCAGACAAGTCATTAAGACAAGCTTATGGAATAGTAGAGGACGTGCTAGTAAAGGTTGAAGACCTTTACATCCCTGCTGATTTCATAATCTTAGACACTAGGAAGGAAGAGGATGAATGCATTATCCTTGGAAGACCTTTCCTAGCCATAGCAGGAGCTGTGATAGATGTCAATAGAGGTGAATTAGTCCTTCAATTGAATGGGGACTACCTTGTGTTTAAAGCACATGGCCAACCCTCTGTGACAAAAGAGAGTAAGCACAAAGAGCTTCTCTCAGTTCAGAGTCAAGAAGAGCCCCCATAGTCAAACTCTAAGTTTGGTGTTGGGAGGCCACAACCAAACACTAAGTTTGGTGTTAAGACCCCATATCCAAACTCTAAGTTTGGTGTTGGGACTAAACAACATTGACCTGATCACCTTTGTGGCTCCATGAAAGCCAATGTCAAGCTATTGACATTAAAGAAGCGCTTGTTGGGAGGCAACCCAATTTTTATTTATATAATTTTAATTTTATTTTATTGTTTTTCTATGTTTTATTAGGTACATGATCATGAGGAGTCACGAAAAAAATAAAAAAATTTTAAAACAGAATAAAAAAATAGCAGAAGAAAAATCACACCCTGGAGGAAGCACAAGCTGGCGTTCAACGCCAGTAAGAAGCATCTGGCTGGCGTTCAACGCCAGAACAGAGCATGAATTTGGCGCTGAACGCCAGAAACAAGCAACATCCTGGCGCTGAACGCCAGGAATGTGCCTAAAGGGAAAAGCTGGCGCTGAACGCCAGTAACAAGCATGAAACTGGCGTTCAACGCCAGAAACATTCTTTACATGGGCGTTGAACACCCAGAATGTGCACCACTCGGCGTTTAAACGCCAGAATGGTGTGCAAAGGCATTTTACATGCCTATTTGGTGCAGGGATGGAATTCCTTGACACCACAGGATCTGTGGACCCCACAGGATCCCCACCTACTATATTCCCACCTTACCTCCTAATCCTATTTTTCTCTTCCCCATGTCACACTTCCCAAAAAACCCTTCACCAATCACCTTAATCTCTCTTCCCAATTACCCCCCTTCACCACTCACATCAATCCACTCTTCCCCATAAACCCCACCTACCTTCAAAATTCAAAAACATTTTCCCACCCAATCCCACCCTAAATGGCCGAACCTACCCTCTCCCCTCTCCCTATATATACCCTTCCATTCTACTTCATTTTTCACACAACACACCCATTCTTCTCCTTCTTGGCCGAATATACTTCTCTCCCTTCTCCTCTATATTTTCTTCTTCTTCTTCTTCTTTTCTTTCTTCTCTTGCTCGAGGGCGAGCAATATTTTAAGTTTGGTGTGGTAAAAGCATAAGCTTTTTGTTTTTCCATTACCATCAATGGCACCCAAGGCCGGAGAATCCTCTAGAAAAGGAAAAGGGAAGACAAAAGCTTCCACATCCGAGCCATGGGAGATGGAAAGATTCATCTCCAAGAGCCATCAAGACCACTTCTATGATGTTGTGGCCAAGAAGAAGGTGATCCCCGAGGTCCCTTTCAGACTCAAGAAGAATGAGTATCCGAAAATCCGACAAGAGATCCAAAGAAAAGGGTGGGAAGTTCTAACAAATCCCATCCAACAAGTCGGAATCCTAATGATTCAAGAGTTCTATGCAAATGCATGGATCACTAGGAACCATGACCAAAGTGTGAACCTGGATCCAAAGAACTATCTTACAATGGTTCGGGAGAAATACTTGGACTTTAGTCCGGAAAATGTGAGGTTGGCATTCAACTTGCCCATGATGCAAGGAGATGCACGCCCCTACACTAGAAGGGTCAACTTTGATCAAAGGTTGGACCAAGTCCTTGTGGACATATGTGTGGGAGGAGCTCAATGGAAGAGAGACTCCAAAGGCAAGCCGGTTCAACTAAGAAGACTGGACCTCAAGCCTATGGCTAGAGGATGGTTGGAGTTCATTCAACGCTCCATCATCCCTACTAGCAACCGATCTGAAGTTACTGTGGATCGGGCCATCATGGTTCATAGCATTATGATTGAAGAGGAAGTAGAAGTTCATGAAGTCATCTCTAATGAATTCTACAAAATAGCCGAAAAGCCCTCAACCATGGCAAGGCTAGCTTTTCCTCATCTTATTTGCCATCTATATTACTCAGCTGGAGTTATCATAGAAGGAGACATCCTCATTGAAGAGGAAAAGCCCATCACCAAGAAGAGGATGGAGCAAGCAAGAAAGATCCTCCACGGATCCCAAGAAACACATGAGGAAGCTCATCATCAAGAAATCCCTGAGATGTCTCAAGGGATGCACTTTCCTCCCAACCACTATTGGGAACAACTCCACACTTCTCTAGATGATTTGAGTCACAATGTGGATCAACTAAGGGTGGAACATCAAGAGCACTCCATCATTCTCCATGAAATTAGAGATGATCAAAGAGCAATGAGGGAGGAGCAACAAAGGCAAGGAAGGGACATAGAAGAACTTAAAAGCATCATTGTACCTTCAAGAAGAAGACGCCACTAAGGTGGACTCCTTCCTTGTTCTTATTTTTCTGTTTTTCGATTTCTATGTTTATCTATGTTTTATGTCTTTACCTCATGATCATTAGTATGTAGTGACTATGCCTTAAAGATTATGAATAATTCCATGAATCCCTCACCTCTCTTAAAAGAAAAATGTTTTAATTCAAAAGAACAAGAAGTACATGAATTTCGAATTTATCCTTGAATTAAGTTTAATTATATTGATGTGGTGACAATACTTTTTGTTTTCTAAATGAATGCTTGAACAGTGCATATGTCTTTTGATCTTGCTGTTTATGAATGTTAAAATTGTTGGCTCTTGAAAGAATGATGAACAAGGAGAAATGTTATTGACAATCTGAAAAATCATGAATTTGATTCTTGAAGCAAGAAAAAGCAGTGAAAAAGCAAAAGCTTGTGAAAAAAAAAGTGGCGAAAAAAATAGAAAAAAAAAAGAAAAAGCAAGCAGAAAAAGCCAATAGCCCTTAAAACCAAAAGGCAAGGGTAAAAAGGATCCAAGGCTTTGAGCATCAATGGATAGGAGGGCCCAAGGAAATAAAATCCAAGCCTAAGCGGCTAAATCAAGCTGTCCCTAACCATGTGCTTGTGTCATGAAGGTCCAAGTGAAAAGCTTGAGACTGAGTGGTTAAAGTCGTGATCCAAAGCAAAAGAGTGTGCTTAAGAGCTCTGGACACCACTAACTGGGGACTCTAGCAAAGCTGAGTCACAATCTAAAAAGGTTCACCCAGTTATGTGTCTGTGGCATTTATGTATCCGGTGGTAATACTGGAAAACAAAGTGCTTAGGGCCACGGCCAAGACTCAAAAAGTAGCTGTGTTCAAGAATCAACATACTTAACTAGGAGAATCAATAACACTATCTGAAATTCTAAGTTCCTAGAGAAGCCAATCATTCAAAACTTCAAGGGAAAAAGTGAGATGCCAAAACTGTTCAGAAGCAAAAAGCTACAAGTCCCGCTCATCTAATTAGAACTAATACTCATTGATATTCTGAATTTATAGTATATTCTCTTCTTTTTATCCTATTTGATTTTCAGTTGCTTGGGGACAAGCAACAATTTAAGTTTGGTGTTGTGATGAGCGGATAATTTATACGCTTTTTGGCATTGTTTTTAGGTTGTTTTTAATAAGTTTAAGCTACTTTTAGGGATGTTTTCATTAGTTTTTATGTTAAATTCACATTTCTGGACTTTACTATGAGTTTGTGTATTTTTCTGTGATTTCAGGTAATTTCTGGCTGAAATTGAGGGACCTGAGCAAAACTCTGAAAAAGGCTGACAAAAGGACTGCTGATGCTGTTGGAATCTGACCTCCCTGTACTCAAAATGGATTTTCTGGAGCTACAGAATTCCAAATGGCGCGCTCTTAACGGCGTTAGAAAGTAGACATCCAGATCTTTCCAGCAATATATAATAGTCCATACTTTATTTGGAAATTGATGATGTAACTTGGCGTTGAACGCCAAGTACATGCTGTTGTCTGGAGTTAAACGCCAGAAACACGTCATAACCCAGAGTTGAACGCCAGAAATACGCTATAACTTGGAGTTCAACTCCAAGAAAAGCCTCAGCTCGTGGATAGACCATGCTCAGCCCAAACATACACCAAGTGGGCCCCGCAAGTGGATTTATGCATCAATTACTTACTTCTGTAAACCCTAGTAGCTAGTCTAGTATATATGGGACCTCTTACTATTGTACTAGACATCTTTGGTCTCAGTTTTATTTTATTCTTCATCTAAAGAGGCTATTGATCACGTTTTGGGGGTTGGCCATTCGGCCATGCCTGAACCTTTCACTTATGTATTTTCAACAGTGGAGTTTCTGCACACCATAGATTAAGGGTATGGAGCTCTGTTGTACCTCAAAGTTTTAATGCAATTACTACTACTTTCTATTCAATTCTCTTTATTCTTATTCCAAGATATACGTTGCACTTCACCTTGATGAATGTGATGATCCATGACACTCATCATCATTCTCACCTATGAACGCGCGTGATTGACAACCACTTCCGTTCTACCTTAGGCCGGGCGCATATCTCTTAGATTCCCCAACAGAATCTTCGTGGTATAAGCTAGAATTGATGGCGGCATTCATGAGAATTCGGAAAGTCTAAACCTTGTCTATGGTATTCCGAGTAGAATTCTGGGATTGAATAACTGTGACAAGCTTCAAACTCCTGAAGGCTGGGCGTGATGACAAATGCAAAAGAATCAAGGGATTCTATTTCAACCTGATTGAGAACCGACAGATGATTAGCCGTGCCGTGACAGAGCATTTGGACCTTTTTCACTGAGAGGATGGGATGTAGCCATTGACAACGGTGATGCCCTACAAACAGTTTGCCATGGAAAGGAGTAAGAATGATTGGATGAAAGCAGTAGGAAAGCAGAGATTCAAGGGGAGCACAGCATCTTCATACGCTTATCTGAAATTCCTACTATTGAATTACATGAGTATTTCTATCCCTTTTTATTTTCTATTTATTATTAATTTTCAAAATCCATAACCATTTAATCTGCCTAACTGAGATTTACAAGGTGACCATAGCTTGCTTCATACCAACAATCTCCGTGGGATCGACCCTTACTCACGTAAGGTATTACTTGGACGACCCAGTGCACTTGCTGGTTAGTTGAACGGAGTTGTGTCCACACATAGCAAAGAGCCACAATAATAATTCCAAATAACACAAAGATTACAATATTGTGAATCACAATTTCGTCCACCAAACAGCTTGAAAACATATTCTCCTAACTTTCTAATTATCTGGACTTAACGGGATACGTGACATATAATCCTCTTATATTTTGGTAATTAGAATTTATGTGGCATATAAACTAGAATTGAACTTCACTCTCTAATTGGAATTAAGTGACCAAGGAATTGGCGGTTGATGAAAGTTAGAGTAGACTAAGAAGGTCTAAGGAATTAGGGCTTAGTCATATATAGTTTGCCATGAATTGAATCTTGCATGATTAAAATAGTTAGTAAGAAAAGTCAATCTGGAAAATAGATATCTCTGAAGCCTTAACTGTTTCTCTATATATTATTCTCATCAATTTACTGCTTGCTGTTTTAATTTCTGAATTACTGTTTAATGCTTTTGAATACCAAAACACTCTTTTCTATTTGTCTAACTAAGCCAATCACTCAACCATTGTTGTTTGATCCATCAATCCTCGTGGGATCGACCCTCACTTACCTGAGGTATTACTTGGTACGATCTGGTGCACTTGCCAGTTAGTTTGTGGTTATAAATTCCGCACCACTGCACATAATACGGACCGCATAATTAGAACCACTTACGAAACCACTAACTAAAAAAAACTAACTACAAAAACCACTTATGGAAACCACTAACCAAAACTACATGCAAAACCAACATAATAAACCACTAGCAAAACCACATGCTTAAATTGCTAACATAAACCACATGAAAATCCACTTATGAAAATCACATGCAAAGCCACTAACATAAACCATCAACAAAACCGCATGCAAAAGCACTTACAAAAACCACTAACATGAACCACTAACATAAACCGCCAACAAAACCGCATGCAAAACCGCTAAAATAAACCACTTACAATACCACTAGCATAAACCACTAACAGAAACCGCCTACAAAACCACTAACTCAAATAAACCACTAGCAAAAAATTTTCTATCCACTAACCTCGTTGTCGATGACCCCGGCTATATGAGCAACTCCATCCAACCGATACAGCCTTCCCAGATCGTCTCCCATCCGCTGAGTGTTCTTCTCGAGTCTTTGTCGGAGCGAATCTGGGTCGTTTTCTCTGGGATTTGGTGGGGTTGAGAATGGAAAACTCAATTCGAATGAGGGGGATTCAAACTCTTTATATAGGTGGATTCAAGGTAATTCGAATGAACCCAATTCGAATTACTACTAGGTGCAAAATGTGAGTAATTCGAATCAACTAGGTTCGAATTACTTGGGGAACCGTGCACCTATGTAATTCGAACTCTGTTTATAGTTCGAATCATGTAGATTCGAATTAGTGTGCATTTTGTTCTTGTATAATTCGAGTTGAGTAGATCAATTATATACAAATGTAATTTGAATTTAGCTCATTCGAATTACATAGAGATGTTCTTTGGTTGATTGATGAAGCAATTTTCAATTTGGCTGATTCACGTAAAATTTGACTTCCCTTGACTTATTTCTGTTTTTTGTCCTAATAATAATATATATTTAGATAAATTAAATTTTTAATGATATGTTGTTACTTTAGTCAAACAAACAATTCTTTATAAAAATATATAGTTACCATAAAATATTTTAAATTGATATATTATTTATTTACATATATAAAAATATATCTCATATCTGATCCAATAAAAATCAAACAATACATATATATCAACATAAAATATAAAGAATAATGATGTTTAAATAATACTAATTAATAGAGAATAACTTAAAATACTACAAAGTTAAGTACATATATACTCTCACCTTTTGGTTTTGCTTTGCCTTTTCTCTTGGCATACAAACCAAGAGCGTGGCCAAGCAACATGGTCAAGTTTCCATTTTTCAAAACCTCATAATCAGCACCAACATACCCTTTTTCCTTCAATCCATCCAAACAAGTGTTGTGGTTTGTTATCAAAGCACTAACCCAAGAAAGTGCATCATCATTGTCATAATAATAATAGCTACTATTCATTGAGTTCATCACGTAAGAAAGCCTATACTCACTCTCCTCATAGAGCTTAGCACAATCTCTTAGAGCCACACTAGTACTTAGCTTGAATAATTTTGGTGTGAATGATCATCAACTAGCATGGCTTCATTTCCAAGTTTCCCTAACAAACTGTTCATGATTTGTGAAACTTGGGTTTGGGCCATTTTTAGTAGCTTTATTTCTTGTTGGAGGGAGAAAGTGTTGGTGGTGAAGAGAAGAAGGAGAAAGACCAGTATGAAAAAATTGGCCATTTTTTTTTTTGAAACAAGAAGAGCTCAACACAAATGTGGAGCGTTAGAGGCATAAACCAACATAAAATACCTAGAGTAACCACCTAAAATTCACAAACAAATGCGTATCCCGATGTCATTTCCGGCATTGTCATCAACAACCAAAGGGATTGTCACTCCTCCACTCCTTGTAGCTAAGCATAGTCATGTTGATGATGTCTTCAACCGGTTTTCCTGTATTCTGAAATAATCTCCGATTTCTTTCCAACCAGACGTTCCAAATTACCGCAAAGAAGCTTATAAACCACTTCTTACTTTCCTCCTTCCTCGTGACACCTGTCCAATTTTGAAAGTGTTCCTTTAAAGTACTCGGAACGGACCATTTTTTGTCAAATTGTAATAACCAAGTGCACCACACCTGCCATGTAAAATCACAACCAAGAAACAGGTGGTAGACATATTCAACATCCTTATTACATAAAACACACACATTATCACCCTGATTAATAATGCCGAGTCGACCCAGTCTTTCTTTTGTATTCACTCTACCTATCAACGCAAACCATATAAATAACTCAACTCTTGGAGGGACTAAACCTTTCCAAATAGCCTTAGTAAAGTTATAGCTTGTTATGTCCTCCGGAAGCGTCTCCACTTGTAGTACCTGCACAAAAGAATTAGTAGAAAATACACCTTGCCTGTCAAATTTCCAGACAATTCTATCCTCTCTGTCAGAGGCTAGCTTAACCGGCCTCAATGTTTCATGTAATTGATTTAGAAGTTCCAACTCCCATTGAAATAGCTCACGCCTCCATTGGAAATTCCAAATCCACTCAAGCCCATCCCAGAACCCACAAACCCTATGACAAAGCCTTTTTGGTTTGAAACCAGAATAGTCTTGGAAACCTATCCTTCAGAGAACCGCAACTTAACCAGACATCCTCCCAGAAGTGAGTCCTTCTGCCATCACCAACCTCCATTGCCAAGACAGTTATCATCTTATCTCTTATAGATTGCTCTTTAAACTGTATCTGACAAATGTCTTTTCATGGCCCCCTCTAGTAGGTAAATAATCCTGGATTGATAAAAGCTGGTTAGGGGAGAGGTTATTACAAGAGTACACTACTTTCTTCCACAACGGACACTCCTCTTTAGAGAACCTCCACCATCACTTAAATAGCAGGGCAGTATTGCGGAGCACCGCATCACCGACTCCTAACCCGCCTAGCCTTTTCGGGGCTTGGACCACTTCCCATCTAACCAAAGCCATGCCATTCCCCCCATCCCCCTTACCCCACAAGAATCTCCTTTGTAATGAAACAAGTTTATCCACAATAGCCTTTGGCATCTTATATAAGCTTAAATAATATACCGGCAAACTATTTAAAACTGACTTAATTAGAATATTTTATTATATTTTTGGTTTTTTTTTTTTTATTTTTTGGGCCAAGAGTAAGAGGGTTTTGGCTTTAGTAGTGTGTTGTGATGAACTTGCATGGGTATGGTGTTGTGGATTGATGATTTATAGCCAGCTGAGGAAGCAAGATACATGTATCATGCTTTCTATCCGTCAAATAGGAGTGTGTGACCAAACTTTGTGCCATACATGTTTTGTTTTCTATTACTCCTTAGCGCTAATGCTTACATAGGTGGATGCCAAGAGTGATAATTTTTTTTCCACATTATTTATAACCATAATGTTTAAGAAAAGAGGAGGGAAAAGTATAATTAAAAAGATAAATAAGTGACTATAAGATGATTATATGGAAGATTATTTTATCTTATAAAGGATGATAGAATATCTCTTTTTTAATGAAATATTATGTATAACCATAAATGTTTAAGAGGAGAGGAGAGAAAAATATAATTAAGAATATAAATAAGTGAATATAAAATGTTTATGTGAAAGATTATTTTACCTTATAAAGATTTTAGAATATTTTTTTAATGAAATATTAGGACTTCAGAAAATGGGTTGAGTGAGGCTATTTTAACTATTTTAATTTTTAAATGAGCGGATTTTTGTCTTAAGAAATAGGCTTTTGAAAAATAAGATGTTTAATAGGTTCGACCAAATTAACTTGCTTGCATTGTAAATTAAATAGGTTGGCCCGTGAAATAATAAACCCAGTAGCTTGTTTAGCTCATTGAGATTTTTCTCATATTTTTTTAATATTTTTTAACAATCCAATCTAATTTTTCAAGTTCTAACCAAAATATCTCAAGTTCCAACTCAATAATTTATTAAAAGGGCAAAAAATTTGGTTGAAAATTTTTTTTTTAATCAGAATAGTCTATTTAAATATATTAAAGATATAATTATTTATATATTTTTTATATCAATTTAAATATTTGTGAAAGAAGTGATTTTATGACATAGTATCAGAATTTTGATCAACTAAGATTAAGAGTTAAATCCCAAAAAAAAATTACACAAATCCAAAAAACCTCTTGCATAGAAAAATATGTTAAAAATATAATTATTTATATACCTCCTTTTATCATGTATACCTTGTTATGTGAGTATATTAAAATTAACAATGTTATATAATGTATACACTACAACAAAATTATTTTTAGTGACAAATTTTTAGTGGAAATAATATATTTTTGGTATTACTATATATTATAATAAAATTATATATTTTTGTTGTCACTAAATATTTTTTTATTGATAATTAAATAATTGACACTAAAATCTTTTAATGATGACAAAGTATTATTGCTGATAAATATATTAGTTGTTATTTTTATTATCGTTAAAAATAAAATAAATGATTAATAAAAATGATTTTTTTAATATATAGTGATAAACTAAAAAAATTGTCTCATACTTACAAATCTTATAAAGATTTTAATTTTTGAAAAAAACAAGGAGATTTGTAATTGTTTTCTCGATTTTTATCAAATCGATGGTGGTTCGATTCCAATGGTCTGGGAGTGAAACTTACTCCTTTTTGCAGGTACCAGTTCTTTTAAAAGTGCATCAAAGTGTCTTTTATTAGATAAACTTCAATCATAAAGATAAATAAAAACTCTGTAAATTGAAGAAGAAATAATTTTTAAAGAATAAATTGTTCACAAATAAAGATAATTTGTAATAAAATTAAAAGAAAACAATAAAATGCCTTCGATTGGATCAAAGGATTTCAACACAAAAGATTAAAATGCAGAAGGATAAATTGAAAAATAAAATTACTTGAAATGTTAAATTTACAGAAAAATAAATTAAGAGAATGAAGAAGATGAAAAGAACCCTACAAAAAAGTTACTCGATTACAGACTCAAAAATTCACTGGGATGTGAGTGTGCTTGAATTTTTTTTTCTGAATAAAAGTTCTAACCTTTATTCCCTAACGCTTCCTAGTATTTATAATCTATTTTACATAACTGACAATTAATTATAATTAATTACAAAATTATAACTTTAAATATAATTCTTCTTGATAACCGTTTTCGCCGCTTGATTGTAGACGTTTTTTTATAATTTCCTCGTGTGATATAATGCAGTTAACTATTCCACTTCCATAACTATTCGATAAACCTATCAATTGCTTTACTCGATCATTCAAATCGAATCTTCTATTCGATTAGGCTCATTCATTCGATAAATCAATTTGTTTTCAACCTATGCTAATCACTTCCAATCACATACTTACACGTACATCTCCTCAAAAAACTATTTCTAACTTATTCCAAATCGATTTACTTTCATCAAAATATTTTTTTGATCAACACTAATATACTATCCGAAGCATTTTGCATGAGGGGTAGTTGTCTTATAATACACACGGTACCTGGCTGCTTGCATATATAGTATTGGAAAGAGACATATCTTATCCATTATTATATTATGAAAAAGTCTTAAGGTCTAATATTTTTATTAAAATTTAATTAAAATTTAATTATTAAAAAAATTATATAATTTTATATTATTAAATATAATTTTATATTATTAAAAATATTAATAATAATTAATTAATATCTATAAATCATAAAATATACCGACGCTTTAAGATTACTGTTATATTATATCAGCCTATGATACTCATACAACCCAATTATTGTCAGATTGGATCCGCTTAAACTCCACCGCCTCCACCTCAGAAAATATACAAACCAATAATTCAAGTGATAAATAATTTTGGACCACACACTATTCTAGTTTTAATTTTTACAATATGAGATCCTGTACTTTTTAGTTTTTATACAGTAACTTTTACACAGTACTAGTTTTGTTGATTATTTGATAGCTATCACATTAATAATCTGTTTAATGTGTATGATCATCATCTACATAAAAATTCGAAGAGGGTAAAACTTTAAATGCAGAAAATAGATTTTTTCTTTAACTAATATAATTTTTTAAATTGCCAAGAAGAAACATACTGTATGAGTAACAATGCAAATTAAAAAATAAAAATAAAAGGAATAAACTACCGCCTAATTTATTTATTTTTATCTCACCTTGAATTTAGCGTAATCAATACACTTTTTTATTTTTGATATTGGGTTAGTGGTGGTGTATAACTGCACTATGGGAGTGCAGGGTGCTTGACGGGAGTGTGGCACCCAGAAATCGCTGGGTCCGATTTCATGGCTCCCAAAAATTTTTTTCATCTTGCCAAGAAATCGCTGAGTCCGATTTCCTTGTACAAAAGAAAAATCTGAAGTTAAGCATGAAATCGGTGGGTCCGATTTCCATGCATTGCCTTCCATGAACCACAAATCGGACGGTCCGATTTGTGTCCCTTTTCAGCTGCAATAAATCGGACCGTCCGATTACTTCTCTTCACCTGAACGCCGTCACACCGATGTAAAACTCCCCATAGTTCCATAACCCAGCATTACACCACAGTTGGTGTCATATAAAAAAAATTAGCCTAATCAATAACTAAAAGAGTAGTTTTGTGGCAAATTTAGTTACATTATGGCTATTATTTTTTTAAGTTAATTTACATTTTCTTAATAATTATATATTTGTAATTATTATTATTATTATTATTATTATTATTATTAGAAAAAGTATGAGGAGCCAATAGAATATTTATACAATATGTACAATGGAAGTTTAGGGAGTATTAGAGATATAATCATTAGTGTTATCCTTTTCTATTAGGTGAAATTTTTGGGATGAGTGGTATCATGCATGGTATTAGAAGATGGTTATTCTAGATAGTATAGGAGATGTTCATTTTATAACTCAATAACCCATTATTGTACAAATAGTCCATTGTCTTCCTAGCGGTATCCTTATTATTATTATTATTATTATTATATATTACAATGACAAGATATAGAATTTAATGACCATTAAGAAAACTTATCGATAATTGCTACAACTGTCACTAAAATATTTTAGTATTAAAGTAGGAGATAATTAATGTTTAATTACAAATAAATATGTTACTGACCATTTTATTTTATTATTATTGTTAAATACAAAATAATTATTTTTAAAAATGTTTTTTTATAATGAATGTATATAATACTATATTTTGTTTTTATATAAACAATGTAATTATTAAAATTTATCGAAAGAAAATTTAACTGTATTGTATTTATAATTTATTTGGTAATTGAATTTTAAGACAATTATACAGAAGATATAGAACTTAACTTTTAAGTATAGTCATATTTGTATATATATTGAGATGTAACCCTTTTCTTAAGTAGAAAGAAATATATTTATATATGTGATAATAAAGAATTTGTATATAACTATCAGGTTTAAGTTTGGTGTACTAAAATGATCGGTGCGGTGCTAATGCAGACAAGGGTTCTTGGGGATGACGTTAATAATTAATGATAATATATATAAAAATAATTAAATATATATTATAAGATTTAATTAGCTAATTTACGCTTTAAATATATATTTTAAAATATAATAATAATTTTCTAAATATTTTTAATATATTTAATATATTAAAAATATAAAAATATTTATTTTTTTTATAATTTTTATAATATATTCTTTTTTATATATATTTAGAGTATATATAAGTTAGGAAAAACTCTATTATAATATATATTATTATTTTTATCTCATGCACATACATATCAAACAACACTAAGAAAACTAAACATGCAAAGATATAATTTCAGTCTTACAAGGAAAAATAATATGGATTGGAGTAACTTGACAAGTGGTGTATGAATTGAAGCAATGTACGTGTTTGAATGAGAAGTGGTAGTGAGGTTGATTTGGCAATAATTTGCATTTTGCAATATAGGTTGTTACTTTTTGCATTCCAACTGTAGAATGTGAACATGATTTTTTAATTATTGATATATAAATGGCCAAAATTATTCCATAGTCTAGATGGCATTTAGGTCCAGTTTGGATAAATAACTTAAATAAATTTTTTTAGAAAAAAGAATTTAAAGCATAAAGACTTTTATTAATTTCAGCTTATAAATAAATTATTTTGTGTTTGAATTTTTAGTTATAAAAGTACTTATTTTAAAGTTGTAGTGTTTAGATAAATAACTCAAAAAATAAATTTTTTTTACAGAAGAGAATGAATATTAAAATAACGATGATAACAAATACTTTCCAATATTGAATGTTGATTTTACATAACCTAATCACTAATATTGTGTATGATATAGTAGGTGAAAATAAAAAATAAATATAAAATGTGTGTCAATGTATATTTTGTTGCTGTTTTTTAATTTTTTACTCCTATTGGAACTCCCTTCTCCTTTATTGAGGTCAAGAACTTGCTATAATTAACTATGAAAATAATGACAAATTATAAAATCACATGTGAAAAAAATAAAATTAAAACTAAAATTTCATACCATAGTTAAATACAAATTTAATAATAAAAAATAGGAGTTAAACCCCAAAATGGTCCCTGAGATTGGCGTCGTGCACTAAAATCGTCCCTGAGATTACAATTGCACCAATTACGTCCCTGAGATTGAAAAAAGTGCATCATATTAGTCCCTGACCTATTTTCCATTAACGACGTGATGACATGACATGATGACGTGGATTGTAAGTGACACGTGTCACCTCATGATTTGGTCACGTGTAATGGTATGATGATGTGGTGACCAGTGACACGTGGCATGCTGACGTGGATGGTTGTGCCACGTGTCACAATATTATTTGGCCACGTGTCCGTTCGTGCCACGTGTCGCAATAGTATTCGTCTATGTGTCATCCATTATGTCATCTTTGTATATGCACCAAATTAGTCCCTCACTTTGCATTAAGTGACTCATTTTAGTCAATGAAATTGAATGTCGTGCATCAAACTAGTCCCTTCACCAATTTTTTCTCATTTTTTTAAATTTAAAATTTTAATATCTTGGATACACTAATTTCAATTCTATTTTTTCATATATCGTTTAAATACAAGTGCTTTCATAAAAACTTTTAAGATTTTATTTTTTAGTTTTAATTATATAATTTTTTTAATAATTTAACATTGGTAAATTTTGTAATATATAAGTATGTTATTATAAAAAAATAATTATATGATTGATTAGACACATTTTTTTCATAAAAAAAATTGTGTTTTTATCAATAAATTAATAATTAAAATAAACATTTTTTTCTTATGAAATACACGTTTTCGTTATGTGTAAATGAGCTAGATTGAAGGCACTTCAAGCACGCTCACCACCATCTTTGACCTCTGCGGTCTAGACGAAAGAGGTCAGAGATGGTAATGAGGAAAGCTTGAAATGCCTTCACGTCAACTCCAAGACGGCGGTTATTAGGGGTATCTGCAGGAAAAAAATATTTTATAAAAGTACTGAAAGAGGTCGGAGATGGTAGTGAAGGTACTTGAAAAGCCTTCACGTCAACTCTAAGTCGGCGGTTAGGATATTCGCAAGAGAAAAAATATTTTATAAAAACACTTTTATTTGAAGAACATGTGAAAAAATAGAATTGAAATTAATGCATTCAAAAATATTGAGAATTTTAAATTTATAGAAAAAATGAGAAAAAACTGGTGAAGGGACTAGTTTGGTGCACGACATTCAATTTCAGGGACTAAAATGGGTCACTTAATGCAAAGTGATGGACTAATTTGGTGCATATACAACAATGACATAATGGATGACACGTGGATGAATACTGTTGTGACACGTGACACAAACGGACACATGGCCAAATAACATTGTGACACGTGGCACAACCATCCACGTCAGCATGCCACGTGTCACTGGTCACCACATCATCATACCATTACACGTGGCCAAATCATGAAGTGACACGTGTCACTTACAGTCTACGTCATCATGCCATGTCATCACATCGTTAATGGAAAATAGGTCAGGGACTAATATGGTGCACTTTTTTCAATCTCAGGGACGTAATTGGTGCAATTAGAATCTCAGGGACGATTTTAGTGCACCACGCCAATCTCAGGGACCATTTTGATGTTTAACTCTAAAAAATAGAGTGATAAAATGATAAAAAAAAAATATTTAGAAGGAATATATGCAGTAGGTTGTTTAGATGCAATATTGTCTGAAAATAAAAATGGTGGTGGAGGATCAATACTTCCATCACATGAATCATTACGTGAAAATGGTGAGATTTGAAACATTGCATGAGAATGATGGTGGAAGGTCAGTGCTTCTAGCAGACCTTACGTGAAAATGGTGGTGAAGGGTCAGTATTTTTCACAGAGTCAAGAAGAAAAGTAGATTTTTTTTGTTTTGAAATTAATTTTTTTTAAAGAAGTGGTAGAATGACTTATCGAGAAGTAGAGAAGTCATATATTTCTACTTCTTCAAAAAGCTGTGAATTAACTTTTCGAAAAATTAAAAGCTTTTTCTAAAATGGTGTCAAACACGCAAATTCTGACTTTTCATAATCCAAAAAATAAAAAAGTAGCTTCTACTACTTCCCAAACGGGCTCTTACTCCTACTTGAAATTTAGTAAAGGTTCCAAGTACCAACATTGAATGGCTGCCATGGAAATTGGAAAATGGATTTCTATCATCAGCTTGGATATATATTCTTTTATTTCATTAAATATGCTATCTATCATTCTATCTTATCAAAATAAAATAAATTGTCTTTTTTTTTTCATTTTGGGTTTTAATTGTTAGAAGTTAGAACCATAAAAATAGAATTAAATTTTATGTCAAAATTTTTTATCCTGAATTTAAATGTCCATAAAAAAAAAAAGTTTAACGCAATACGAAAAGGAAAAGAAAAATAGTTTGGAGTGGAAAGAAAAAGGTAGCAAAGAAATCGAAGTATAGAACAATAATTGGTGCAACAAAACAGTTAATTAGTGACAGGTTTGCTGTTTATAGTAACAACGGCCTTAATCATAGTTAGATCTTTTTGCGAAGCTTATCTCAGCTGCCAAAATATTTCGGAATGGTTTCCGACTAACTTTTGGTAAAAAGAAAAGTAAGAGGAGTCAATGTATGTTTTATACAATGTATATAATAGTGTTAAATTGAAATTAGAATTAAATTAGAGGTAATTAATTAATTTTGAGTAGTTTTCGATTTAAATTTTGAATCAAATCATGATTCTCGTTAGTTATGGTAATTAATTAATTTTGAGTAGTTTTCCATTTAAAATTTGAATCAAATCATGATTTCCGTCAGAATCAAATTAGGATTATCTCCCCCATTCAATACGGTATAAACTCTTCTCTCACTCTCTCCGCGAAGCAAAAGCCGGTACAATGCCACCACGGTGTTGCTGTCGGACATTGTGCCGACACTCTTGCAACTGGCGCCACTGTCGTCCGCATAGGCCACCATACATAGGGAGGACGCGCATATTATGTGAGTCGAGCTCGCAATACCGCAGCAACCCGGACATCCAACGCCTCCATTGCATCCGGTTTGTGCCTTCTTCCTGTCGCTGGATGTTCACTTTCTCTGTGAACGTGGATGGTTATTCTTGGGTGCTGGTTATGATTTATACACGTTCACATTGGATGTTCGTTTTTGTATGATTTTGGATGTTCACTTTCTCATTTTTCGTGGATGTTTCTTTTCGAGTAATTCGACAAGACCCAGGCAGCAGCGCTGGGATAATACGAGCGCGGGGTTGGGGGTTGCAACTCACGTCGGCGACGCTGACAGTTGCAGGTCACAGATGTTCGGCCACGTGAGGAGTGATGGAGGTTCTTCCGGCGAGGGCGTTGGTGTGAGGAGGCGGAGTGCGACAGTTCCGGTCGGCAGGAAAGGAGGCTACACGTCGCGCAAAAATAGAGCAGTAGGACGCAGGTTGCTGCGCACACGGCAGGGCGGTGGAGAAAGGGGGGTTTTTCTGCGGAACAAACAATGAGATTTTTTTGGAGGGTAGGTAATGGTGGGTGATGAAGGGTTAATGTGAAAGAATTTGGAGTAAATTGAAGGTAGATATCACAAAAGCAACTAGAAATTAGGGATAATGATGTTTAATTTACATTATTAATACATATTGGGTCAAATAAACAGCCAATTGTACATATTGTATAGATACCTCATTGTCTCCCTAGCGGGACTCTTGGTAAAATGATCAAGTTTCTAAAAAACAAACCACCTGATAGAGTTATATATTTAAAAGTTTAATAAAAAAAATATATTTATATATAAAATATATAATTTTTTAAAAAAAATTTGTAATTTATTACTTTAAATCGATTAACCGCTAAAAAATCGCTTTGATTAATAATTTTTTGCCCCTTTTAATTTTTATCCAATTTGTTGCTACCTTAAACTAAATTAGTCTGATGATTGTTTTTTGATTAATCGAGTTGTGTTCGATTGTTCGTTAGTCTGATTAGTCTGGTGGAGTATGGATCGTTAGAGGTAAGGGTCAGAACCTGAGCGCGAAAGCTAAGATGAGGTACAGAATCAAAAGTTGTCGGTGGGTCAACAGGTGGAATTACTTGCAAGACACTCAAATACTAAAGTAAGTGTCCGTATGAATAGATAGCTAATCAGAGTAATATGTGACTTACCTCGAGGAGGTAGGGGTGTTCATGGATCGGATCCGATCCGCATATCCGCGGTATTTATCCGAATCCGATTCGAAAATTGCGGATATGGATCCGATCCGCAAGGCTTTCGGATCGGATCGGATCAGATTCGCACCCTAATCGGATCGGATTGCGGATTTCGCATTGGTATCCACATATCCGATCCGCATATCCGCATATCCGCAAAAATAAATAAATAAATAAATAAATATTCTTTTTATGTTTTATTTCAACTAATAATTATCATATATGTTGTATTATTTTAATTTATTATTTAAGAAAAGTATGTTTAATGTTATTTTAAGAGTAAACATATTTAAAAGAATAGAAAAAATGAATTTTATTGATTTTTTTTAATAAAAATAAGCTTTTAAAAATATTTTTGTGTTTTGCGGATATATCCGATCCGATCCGATCCGTGTGCAACCCTACGAGGAGGATAAGTCCTTCTCCTTTATTCTTTGTCCTCGAATAGACCCTTACTTAGACCCATTTGCTTGAAAGCTTTTGTCAATTGTCCAGACTTCACGCGGAAGGTTTATGTCACGCAAGAGATGTGGTGGTTCAGACAGGTCGTGAAACCCATCAGGTCGTGGCCCGTCGGATGGACCCCTAGTCCTTGTTACAGGTTGAATCAACCGATTCAGTTAGTTCTCGAAACCATAAAAATTATTATTGAAATATTTGTAGCGAATTTAGAACTATATAATTGTTATTAAATTGCAACAGTTTTATAGTAGTTTTTGTACGATTTTAAAGTGCCAATATTAAAAATATAATTGTTGCTAAATTATAACAGTTTTTGTAGCACTTTTCTGCTATTCAATGACAGTTTTAAATAACTATTTTTTTTTAAATATTGTTCTAAAAGTTTCACACTTTGGTAAAACACTAATTTAAAATAATTTATACAATACAAAGTTTATTTCATTCATTAGTTAAAAGACATACATTAATTAAAACTTTATGCATCAAAAGACTTATATAATAAAAAAATCTAACCATTCATTGTTTATCAAATTTCATAATTCACGTATTTATAAGAAAAAATATTATTAGTTTATTACACATAATATAAGTCTTACATTTATCTAATTAAATTCTAAACAAATATTCAGAAATCTGCCGATAGTTTTCAAATTAAAATTGGGTACCACTGAGCCTTGAACATTTCCTATTAATTTCATGCATGCATGTCCATTACAGAAACTTTAACCACACACACTATAAACCAAGAATTCATGGCAGCATTTAGTTTAAGCCTTCAACAAACATCCCTATGACATATCAGCAACAAAAAATTATTTCTTCATTCAATATGTGAAGGATACGCACAAAGATAAAATGCAATCAGCAGCAAAGTAATTGAAAATTAGTTAGGATTAGCTACCAATTGCAATTGCAAAAGATTCTATTATTCTGTTATTTAATTTCAGTTTCTGATCAGCTATAGTTTATGTTGCTCTTGTAAACTTTGTATATAAGAATTAGACTTCTATGGTCTAAAACATGATTATGATAAACAATTCAATAGCATGAAAATTTAGCTACTTTTTTCACTCCTTGTTCAAAATCTAATTCAATACATTCTCACAAATTGCATCACCTATATACACAATCCTTTTATGGTATCCTTGGAAAAAACAATCATCAAACATGCAACAACAAGCTTTGGCAGCCATTAGACATTAGGATCTTGAAGACCATCCCAACAAAGATTCTGTCCCTTGTCAATTGTACCAAGCAGAGTTCATATTTGATACAAGTCATGATTAGAACTGTGATGATCAGGTTGTGCTTACTTTAATTATACAATATGGTCATATTTGAATTTCTCATGACCACAATTTATCACTCATCTTCACTATTTTAATACATGTTGCTAAGTAGAAAGAAATGTAAAGTAGTTAGGCAATTATTTTCTGTTACTAACTGCCATGCAAGATCACTACTTCTTGATTTTAGTGTATTAGTTTGTAGTCTATATGATGTGAGATTTACATCTTCTATTAACACATTTCTTCTCTTTCAAGTTAACTCTGCTTCCCTCCCTGCATCATCTCTTGTTTTTAGTTTAACTTGTTAGAGATATACATGTTGCCTTCTCTTATTAGCTTAAATTTTTAGGAGAAGTAGTTTCATGAAATAGTATCAAAATTCTATGTCCAAAAGATCTAGAATTTGATACTTGGTAAATCCCAAAAGTGAAAAAATAACATAAGATAAATAAAAAATTAAAAGAAAGCCTATGCAAAAATCAAGTAAACCCACAAGAGACTCTTACTTGAAAGAGAGTGTTAGAGATAGGACCAATTATGTTGCCACCTTCTATCAACTTAAACTTTTGGGATGAGTAGTTTCATGACATAACTTGTGCCTAGAAACCTTACAAGAATAATAATGCCAGTTGGGACAAAATATGATGCTGCAACAATCAAAAGATTAAATCAGGTTCAAGTAGCAATCTTCTTCTTATTGAAAACGAACTTTTGAATGATCTTACAAAACTATAATTCAATAAATTAAATTAAAGAATAAAGCTATTGACAAATTGTAAACGGACTAAAACCAATTAAACTAATTTTAAGACAAATAAAAGAAATAAAAAGAATTAACAATCAAAATGATTACAATTTAAAGATTGGATGTAAAAGGCACACCTGTGGAAGGTGGCCATGCGTTTCCAGCAATGAAATTTGCAACACTGAATTTTGAAGCTTCAGCAGCATTGGTTATGACATGATAACCTCCCCATTTAACTCCGTTTGCGGTTGAAGATCCAAGTCCAGTGTTCATGTACTCTCCATAATACAATGTGCTTAATGCAAAGTTACCATTCCATTCCAACCAACCTGCTGGATCAATCAAGCTATCAAGAGAACTCTTCATGAACACGGTTCTTGAATATTGTTGCCATGGCCTTCCAAGATAACTTTTAACTGAGCTTTGCACTGCTTTCAAATCTGATGCAGCTGTAATAACCACACAATTGAGAATGGAAATACCAGTGTTTTGGTTTGGATCGGTTCTTCCTTGTGCAGTGATGTTGTTGATTTTGTTTGGAGGGTATCTTGCATATATGTTACAGTTTTGGAACACAACAGCAGCGTTTTTTTTTTTGAAAGTAAAAAGCTCAACACACTAAAGTGGAGCAGCGTTCTTCGAAAAAACAAACAAAAAGGCAATACCAAAAATACCAATCACCAGAACTAGAAACCCGCATGTCATCTCCGGCATAGCCATCAACAACATTAGGGAAGGACACCTCTCCACTCGTCGCAGCTAAACATGGTCATGTGGAAGATTTCTTCAACGCTTTTGCTTTTATTTTGGAAAATTCTCCTATTCCTTTCCATCCAAATGTGTCAGATAATCGCACAGAAACACCTCAAACGTTGCTTTCGGTCCTCTTTTCTACACGGCTCATCTGTCCAGCTTAAGAAATGGTCCTTCATCAAACCCGGAACAGACCAAAGCCGGCCAAACACAGATAACCACGCACTCCACACCTGCCAAGCAAATTCACATCCAAGAAACAAGTGATGGACCTGTTCAACCTCGTTAGTACAAAACACACAACTCTTATTATCTTGGCTAATAATCCCGAACCGACTTAGTCGGTCTTTGGTATTCACCCTGCCTACCAGGACAAACCAAGCAAATAGCTCCACTCTTGGTGGAACCAAACCTTTCCAGACGCTCTTGGTGAAGCTGTAGCTGGATACCTCCTCTGAAAGCATTCCTTCTTGTAGCACCTGCACAAAGGAGTTAGTCGAAAAGATACCAAGTCTATCAAATTTCCACACAACTCTATCCTCTCTAGTGGTCACTAGCCTGACAGGTCTCAAAGCCTCATGTAACTGACTCAGAAGGTCTAACTCCCACTGAAAGAGCTCTCTCCTCCATTGGAAGTTCCAAACCCACTCTAGCCCATCCCAAAAACCGCAATCCCTAATGACCGAACCACATTGATTTGAAACAGAGAAGAGCCGGGGTAACCGTTCTTTCAAGGACCCACAATGTAACCAGACATCCTCCCAAAACCGAGTCCGACGCCCATCACCAATCTCCATAGCCAGGCCAGTAATAACCTTCTCCCTTAGATGTTGCTCCTTAATTTGTAGATGGCAGATATCCTTCCATGGGCCCCCTTTAGTAGGCAGCACTTGCATGGACAGTAACTCATTCGGCCTCAGATTATTACAGGAGCAGACCACCCTCTTCCATAACGGGCACTCTTCTTTAGCAAAACGCCACCACCACTTAAACAACAGTGCAGTGTTACGAATCATAGCATCTCCAACACCCAGACCGCCTAACTTCTTAGGAGCCTGCACCATCTCCCATCTCACCAACGCCATACCGTTCCTCCCATCCTCCTTACTCCATAGAAAGCGTCTCTGTAGGGCAATCAACTTTTCCGCAACTGCCTTAGGCATCTTATACATGCTCAAATAATACACTGGTAAGCTATTCAAGACTGACTTGATAAGCACCAATTTACCCGCTTTGCTTAGCAGCTTAGCTTTCCAAAGGCTCAGCTTCTCTTCCACTTTATCGATGATTGGCTTCCAGGTCTTAACAAGTCTTGGATTAGCTCCTAAGGGGACTCCGAGATATTTAACAGGGAGGGTACCTTCCTGACAACCCCACAGCTTACACATACTCTGTACCCACTGCTGTTCACAATTGATAGGAATCAAGCTGGACTTTTCGAAATTGAGACTGAGCCCTGACATCAACTCAAACCAACGCAGCAGCCGCTTGTAATTCTTCATAGTCCCATCTTCTGGTGGGCAAAACAGAATAGTATCATCAGCAAACTGGAGGTGAGATAGCTCCACACTGTCCCGACCAACCACCAACAGAGAAATACGTCCGTTCCTAACTGCCTCACCAATCATTCTATGTAAAACATCCACAACCAGTACAAACAAGAAGGGAGAAAGCGGGTCACCTTGTCTCAATCCCCTCTCCATCTTAAACGGTTTAGATGGCGAGCCATTAATCAATACCGACATAGAAGCTGAGGTCACACACTCCATGATCCACGTCCTCCACCTGCACCCAAACCCCATCTTATCCAGCACAATATCAACAAAACTCCACTTGACTCTGTCATAAGCTTTTTGAAAATCTAACTTGAGTATGGCTGCCTTCTTATTTCTCCTTTTTAGCCAGTGTACTGTTTCACACGCTATGAGAGCCCCATCATGAATTTTTCTACCCTTCACAAAAGCGCTTTGTGTCTCCCCTACCAACCCTGGCATCACTTCTCTCATTCTTCTAACTAAAACCTTTGAGATAACCTTGTACACACATCCAACCATACTGATGGGTCTGAGATCTTTAATCTCCTTCGCACCAATGAACTTAGGGGCCAAAGATAAAGTCAACTGTGCCATAAATGTCACATTCTCTGTAGAATTGTCTGTCAGAGTAAGTATATAATGTATCTTGATAACCTTCAAAACTGCATTGATAGAAAACTGATAAGTCAGATCCAGAACGCAATGCAACAGCTTGATGATTTGCAGCACCTGCTGTGTTCCTAAGGGTGTGTGTGGTTGGAGGGAATACAAGTATATTCCCAGAAATTTTGAGATGGGAATATCTTATTCCCATGTTTGGTTCAAGATTTAAAAAATTATTCCTATGTATGTTTTATTCCCTGGAATCAAAATCCAACCCATTTCATTCCCATATCTCCCCTGGTTATCTTTAATTCCAATGGGAATGGAATGTGTATAATAAAGTGAAAAGACCAAAATACCCTTGTTAATTTCACTCCAACCCTTCTTTTCAGATTTTTACTCCTCATTTGATTAGAAACCAAAACCCTAGCAGAGCCCTTCCCCCATCGAAACTAAAACCTAGCCAAGCTTCTTTCCCAAATTCATGGAAGCTCCACCGGCGTCAGCACCGTCTCGCCGCCGATTTGAGTTTGCACAACCACCCGTCACCTTATTCTAGAAAGAAATTCACTTCAATCGTTCGTTTACGTTCGTGTTCCATCATCGCAGCTCACATCAGTTCACCGCGACTGTATGCTTGCCGTCGTTGCTGCCGCGCCTCTAGCCGGATCCTCTGCGTCGCGTGTTCGCGTTTGGTCTCTCTCCTCCGTCACTCTCTTGCTTGGCGTCGAGTTCGCCGTCAACGAGGAAGCTTTGCCACCGGTTTTCTAGTGCTTCGCATACGGTTCTTTCTCTATCCCTCTGTCTCTCTCTCTCTCTCTCTTTCTCTCTCTCTCTCTCTTGCCCTCTTTCACTTTCTTCTGTTGGTTGCAGGGGATACTAAATAAGAGCAAATTGGTTGCTATTGATGCTGGAAATAGGGGCTACCCTCCGAATAAGGTATGTAAGTTGATGATTACGATGTTTTTGACACCAAATTTCTGATGATTTGATGATGACACTGATCTGAGGTAGTTAACATCGTTGTTAAGTTTGCATAAGGTCACAAATTGAAAAGTTATTTTCCACAGTGAGTGCTTTTGAGTTTTGGTGTTTGAAATTTAAGGGGAGAAAATGAAGGTTAGATGGTGAATTGGTGATTGAGTTTTGGAGCACATCACCTAGTCATGTGTTCGCTGTTTTTTATTGTTTTTCAAGAACCAAAATTGCTTGCAATTCTTTTACTCTGCCAGATATTTGCAATTATGTCACTGAGAGCTAAAAAAGATAACTCTAACCTGGTTTTACTAATCATATGTTTCTTGTGGGGTGTGACAACTGAGAACTGCATACATATCTGTGAAGATGCTCTGTAACATTTGGAAGAAATCAAAGCAGCTTTAAATTTTGATGCTAAACACGTATTTATTTTTCTTCTTGTTACAGAGACTTGATTGCTAATTACCAAAATTCTGTCGAGGAGCTTGTTAAGTCTGAGCCATAGGAGCCTGTCAATTTTCAGGTTGGCTAAAAACCACAACTATTGTATTATTTATCAAGAGATTGTAGCTTCCTTGTTTTACTAGGTGTGTATCTCCAGTTTCTAGCCCCTCTCAGCTTGAACATTATTTGAACGCTGCTGAAATCTGAATGTATATTTTTTTTTTTGTTTTCAGAAAAGTGGTGCGGCAGTATAATAAGAATGCTACTGAGTTAAATGGTAAGTGGCTTTGAACTAAACATGTGAAGTGAATGCATGTAATGTTGTTTACAAAAGCTATAAAAGAAGAAGTAATTTAGTTATACAGTGTGCTATATTTGGCTATTCCTTTTAAGAGTTAGTTCTTGAGGTGATTGGAGGATTGAACGGACAGGGTTTTAACTACTTGTTATACAAGACGCAATCACATTCTACCCTTATCTTTTGCAGTGCCATCAAAATAGATATATTAACCATAAATATGTTATCACTGATAAACAACTTTTGATACCTGACAAGTTTCTGCCTAAATCCTAGTTTAATTATCATAATCTTAACATGCTCTCCATCTGGACTTTGTGCCTCATGCAGGTCTTGAGACTTACACTATTGCTGGAAAGAATAATGATAAGGCAGTTAATGAAGATCTTCTGAAGGATGAGATTGTTTCTGAACATCTAACTAGGTATTTTATGTTATTGTCAATTGCTTTATTTCTTTCTTTGCTGAATAATTAATTGGTAAGACATGCATGATGCACTTTTTTTAAGACGATTTAGTTTGAGACACATTAGCACTTGTCCATCAATATACTTGGTCTTCATCCTTTCTTACAACTAATTATGATAGTGTGAATGTCTTGGGCGCTTGGCTGTTAATTCATCAATATACTTTGTTTTTTCATGTTTGTATTCTTGTACAAGAGTTATGCGTCTATTAGTAAATTTTAATTTTTTGAGACTATTTTATAATTTTAATTTGGATAATAATAAAGCTTTTTAATACATATGTGGTTAGAATCGTTGAGATTTGTTTTATATAAGTTCAATTATGGATTATGAGACGAATTATGAATTATGAAATTTTTGAAAATTTAGATACGTATTTTGTGTTAATTTTAATTAAACATATTTAATATTAGGGGTATTTTAATAAATTTAAAAAATTTAGAGTCAATAATAATTTAACTAAAGATATTTGTTATTATGGATATTTTAGTAAATTTAAAAAATTTAGAATCAATAATAATTTAACTAAAGATATTTGTTATTAGGGGTATTTTAGTAAATTTAAAAAAATTTAGAGTCGATAATAATTTTAACTAAAGATATTTGTTATTAGGGGATATTTGTTATTAGGGGTATTTTAGTAAATTTAAAAAAATTTAGAGTCAATAATAATTTAACTAAACATATTTGTTATTAGGGGTATTTTAGTAAATTTAAAAAAATTAGAATCAATAATAATTTTAACTAAAAATATTTATTATTAGAGGTATTTTACTAAATTTAAAAAATATTTAATTTTTAGTCATTAATATTTTAATTTGAATGATTAAGGATAATTTTGACATATTACATAATATGATCAAGATATTTAAACTCAACCAAACAAAATTTAGTCATTCTTAGAATTATTACATAATATTCCAATGTATTAAATTTTACAACCAAATATGAAAATCATATATTCCAAGTAATCTCATTCCTAGGCATATAATGCCTAGAAATGAAATTACTTGATAATAAAATTTAATCTTTGAACCACACACACCCTAAATGTCATGCCTTGACCAATAAATCCATCTCCAGTTACAGCTGTCAAAATTAAAACAAAAATAACTCACAAAGTTTAGTATTATTTCTCTTATTTATTGCTCAAAGTAAAGGAAAGAAAAACAAAGATGACTGGAATGATTTTCTTCTACTTACCAACGGTGGCGGAACGGAAGGTTGTGGTGCCTCCTCCCACACTTTGGCTGCCGGTGATTATGGTTTTTCCAATGCCATCTCCCACCAACATTATATTATTTGCCTTTATCTCTACTTGCTCCTTGTATATCCCACCCTTCACATATATCACATACCTTCCACTGTTACTCTTTGGTGCTCCGTTTATGGCTGCCATAACTGTGGTGTATTTTCCGGATCCGTCTTTGGCCACCACTACATTGGCTTGAGATGCCGGAGAAGATGCTTGCAACAACTTTCTATCACCAGGCTTGACCCATGTTGGAAATCCATTTTTGTAACTTGGCTCTTGATGAGATTCACCATTGTTGTTAAGAGCCAAGGTATTACTTAGCAACTCAGTAACATTGTTGGACATTAGAGGAACGACATAGTCTTGAACACCAAATTCATAGAAACCAGCTTTGCATGTCTCAAGGGTTGTGAGAGCAGTGCTAAGCCATGTTTGAGCATCAACTTGGGAGCACTTGGTGTTAGGGTCTAGGGTTTTGTTGAGCTTTTGAATGGTTTGTTGATAGAGGTCAACACAATCATTCCATGCAACTCTTTCAAGTTGGTTGCGGCACTTTGAGCCAAATGAAAGAGTATTTGTTTGGCCTATGAGAGCTCTCTCTTGGGCAAGTTGTAATGAAATTTTGAGAAAGTCACTTTTTTGGTTAATAGGTTTGGTTTGGTGATTAGGGTTGTTGCTCAAGAAATACTCACATGGTTGAGGGTTTTGGGGTTTGGCTACACCAATGTTTAACATCATTTGAAGAATATCCATTAACAAAAGTTGATAGAAAGAAGGGAACAATAATGAGAAAATTGAAGAGCAAACGCATTGCTGCCATTGAACTTTTATGCCCAATAATGTCTTGTAAGAAAAAGTAATGGTTAAAATCTAAGACGTATTTGATGAGGTTGATGTAGTTGTTTAATATTAATGTATATGTTTAGAGCTTGATTTGAAAATGTTATGTTTGATATCCTAAACCTAGCTTCTTTATATAGAGCGAAGAAGGAGATATTGGTTGTTGGAACTTAGAACTGTAAAGCATGCAGTTTACGTGTTGATATTTCAAAGTCACTATTTGGAATACTTTTCTAATTGGTTCACAAGTTAGAATCATATCATATAATAATAATAATAATAAAGTATTATTTTGTTGATTTGATGAGCTAAACCATGGAGATATGGGAGGTGTGGTTTGACTTTAATTTTTGGAGGCTGTTCCATAAGCAGCCAATTAGAACTTGTCAATATTGTGGAAATTGATTTCACGCTTCACCACGCACGTACAAGTGGCTAAGAATGCATTCTGTAAGGTATATTATGGGCATAGAATCTATTCTATTATATAAAAATGGAATATCTGTACTTAATAATAAAATTGATGTAATATACTTTAGAGAGTATTTTTTAATTTAATTATTTTAAGTCATTCAATATAATTTATTATACTGATTTAATTATGTCAATTAATTGATTTGATTAGATATTTAAATATTAATATAATTTATTATAATTTATATTACTTAATTAATTATATTACATTAATTATAATTCATTATATTAGTGAATTAGTATTTTTATTTATAAAGTCTAAAATAAAATAAATAAATTATTATTTATTCTAATTAAATTTATTTATATACTATATATGAATTAATGTTAATTTATAAAACATAGAACTTGTGAATTGTGATAAAAATGCAAATCAGAACAAAAAAATACATACAATTATAGAAGAATTAAATCTATTACCTTTATTTATTTTTAACTATCGTTTTAGATTTTAATTTTTTTAAAATCAATGATAGTGAAATTTTATTGATGCTAGATAAAATTATAGAAGAATCTACGAAGCAATATAAATTGTTACTCTTTCGATCAAATTATACCACATACAAAAATAAATTAAATTAAATAAATCGAATTTGCATTTCTATATAATTCAATTCAATTAAGGCAAATACGTAGTAAATTAAATTCATAAGGTTCGAATTATATGCAATTTTTGAATAATTATAATGATATGGGTATTTTATATAAAAATTAATACAAAAATAGTTTAAATTCTGTACAATATTTTTTTGTATTTATGAGCTAATTCATTAATATATGTAATTTAAAACCCTAATCTCAAATTGCATGCGATCCATATAATTAATTTTATCATACAATTGATTCTATTTTTAATACGTCTTTTCACGTATTTTTTTATTTTGTCTAAATTTTGTATGTTTTTTTTATTTGTCTTGTGTTGCAATTTTTTTTGGAGTCAATATAAATCAAAGTCTCAAATTTTAAATTATAAAAAATATGATACTATGTTATAAAATTATTTTTTTAAATAATTTAAGCTCATAAAAAAGGCATATGAATGGGATAAAACTATCTTAAATTTGCTGCGTATAATACCTAATTTAGAAAACAACAATAAAAGAATGAAATGACCACATATTTGTTGAAATAGGAGTGGTTCACGAAGAAGATGGTACAAGTTTTAAGCAATCATGACATGGGACCGATATATATTATTCATATTCTAAATTCTTCAACCTGAAACTCAAAATTCGCAAATAAAAATTAGTATATGAATTTTTCCAAAATAAAATAATAACACTAATAAAAAGTGCTTTTAATTTATTATTAAGTAGTCAGTTAAATTATCAAATAAAAAATATTATTAAATGAGAGTAGTTACTGAAAAAAAGTAATTGTTAGGGTATTGCTGTTGTATGCTCGTGTGGCTTATTAAAGTAGGTTACATTATATTTGACTCCGTAAATAAAAATTTTTTATTTCGTTCAGAAAAGAAAACTTTTGATTTGAAATAAAATAATTTTTTTAATTTTTTCCAACAAATTATATCATATACACATTAAAATTTTAGTTCAGCCCAAAATATGATACCTCTGTATAAGAACTCTACAATTACATATAATTATTATATTTAGTATTTGATTATTAGATATTTTTTAAAAGTGTTATTGTTGCACATTGCACCACATCTTTATGTAAGTTTTATTTTTTTTTTTCATTTCAACTAAATTTTTTAAGTGTCGATTAATCTTCTATTGATTAGTGTTTTCATTTTATTTTGTTCAACTTCTTTGCTATTTTACTTTTTTATGGTTCACATTTTATAAACTTATTAGCTTAGTAATTAAAAATAAATAATATTTATATAATTGTTAAATATTTGAAAAAAAATAAGACTATTATGCACTCTCTAAAAGTGAACTACACAATACATTATATTTTATGTAAGTTTCATATATTTTATGTAAGTTTCATTTTCTTTTATCAGATAGATTAAAATTTATTAATTTGGATACTAATTTTTATTATTCACTTAATTTAATTATTCAAAAAATATTTTATTATTTATAAAATAAATTTAAAAATTACATGTTACAAAAAACATGTAGTACTACCTTTTAAAAGTATATTATTATTGTTGTTATTGTTGTTGTTGTTGAAACATATCAAAAAATTGTATTTAATTTTTAATATGTAATCTAATTTTTAATATTTAAATTTTAAATGACTAAAATTATTTTATGTTGAATATTTTGTCCTTAACTAATTTTTTTGTTATACGTTGATTAAAAAAATGTGATTTATTAATCACTTCTAAATTCAAATTTAAAAATTGTTGTGCATGAGTGTATATTTTTAATTAATTATTTAATAATATATAATATAAAAATTAGTTTGGTTAAGACAACTATATTTAAATTAGTTTGGCTTTTATATATATATATATATATATATATATATATATATATATATATATCCCTTTTAATTAGATTATTAATTTGTGAATTAAAAGTCACTGTTAATATATTTTTACATATTTAAAAATTAAATTTTTTATTTTTTAAGTAAAAAATAATAACTCATAAATTAATCAATAAATAATCAGTATTGTAAGTTAATGGATATTTAAAATTTAACTTCAAGATAAGTATTAAAATTTAAAAATTTGTATTCGTAGCTCATTATTGTGGGAAAAGTACATTGTAGACAAATGACTTAACAACGATAATGTATCCCACTCCAATCACACAATCTAAGGTTGCAAGGTTAAGACGAAGGATAATTTTGGCAAGAAAACGAAAAAGACTTGATGTAATGAGTCTACTTTTTTTGTGTTTCTGGTAAGTGTTATTGTGAAACCTTTTTAATTTCTATTTTTTTTATGAAAAATATAGTTTAAACTATCATCATTGTTGAGAATATTAGCGAAGTAGTTTGTACTATACATAATTCTTTAAATATTTTAATTTAGTGATTGAAAAACTATAAATAGCTATTTATCTTTATAATTTTTTTAATTCATATTTAATAAATTATAAATTACATAAAAACTATACAATCTTCAAATCTTCATGTACTATTTAGGTTAATTAATTATTTAATATTATTTAAAATATACTCTGTCATAATTTAAAATAATATACTATTTAATCTAAATTAATACATAAAATTCTATACTAATTGGGAAAATATAAAATTTGATGCTTTTGTGTAGATCTATTTAACTCGATTTAAATAAATTAAAATTTTAAAATTATATTTAAATTTAGAGTTTTATTTATTATTTAAATTGAATAGTATTTATTTTTAAGTCATGACTGAGTATATTTTAAATAATATGATATAGATACTCATTGATTTAGTTTAATAATTTAAAAAATAATTCAATAAAACTAAACCAATACAAAAAAAAATTTTAACTACGAAAGTATACTACTAAAACTGTATAAAATCAAATATGAGATTAGTTAATTGAATAATTATTATTTGTGCTTCATTTATTTTTCTTGACTTAACAGTGTTGAAGAACAACAATAATACAAATTTTGACGTACATAAAAATATGCATCATATTACTACAAGTCAAAAAACAGTGTATCGAGAAACTGGTACCTCATCTAATATTTTTAGTTTACAATTCAGTGAAAATAAAGGTGACATTTTTCTCACTGTAATTGACTCATATTTATCTAAATTTAATTTATATCAGTTTAATGATGAAAATTTTCTATATATTTCTCATTACTAATTCATAGGGAAGCAACTATCTATGTATGGTGTACACTGTGCCTCGCATGGAATTGGACAGGAAAATACTCCTCCTAATTATGTAAGACCTTCTACATCAGAGATAAGATCTAAATCTTTAACTCTACGGACGGATCCCTCATTGACAAGAACTCCACTGTCCGTGTTAACAAATAGTACGTATAATTAATGATTGCCAAATGATTCATACACCAATATTTAACAAAAAGTATACTTCATCGGAAATCATTTATATAACATAGATTTATTACAATTCTAGCATGCTCCAGTGTACAAGGACCCGCCAATAATCTAACGGAAGTCGTTCCGCAAAATCAGCTTCCATCACACTGCGATTTCCACAGATCGTGCCTAACAGAAAAGTAATTTAGAAAAGATGATCATCATTATTATATTCTTTTTTTCTATAGTGTCTAACGTTTAATTGAATAAAATTGAACCTTTTGTAAAGAAGTTCTACTATAATTGAGGTGCAAAAAAGACAATCTTCCTCTGCTGTTGCTTCGGTGGCTATTAATTTGGCACAACTTTATGAAGATATAAATTTATCGACTGTTAAGACGCACCCACCAAGCAGTGACACACAAAGTGGCCAAAATGTTGACCCTTTTGTTGATGATGAAGGTAATTTCTCATTATATCAAGAATTTAAGTTTGTAGTTTGCAAGAGATATGAATTATTAGTAATACATCAACATATATGTTTGCATTTTTTATAATTTTTATTTATTATAGTTTTGAATGGTTATGATGATTCAATGTTGGATGTGGATATGGAAGATAATTTTATACCATTCTCAGAAACCTTAGACGGTATGTAAAAATTTTATCTGTACGTTTATTTGCATCTTTGTGTACATCATAGACTAAATTACATCGGTATGATAACTAAGTATCTAAAGAGAGTTCATTTGCCAGATGTCGGAGATATAGGAAATCCTATTTATCAATGTCAACACTGTAAAGCATGGATGTGGTCTGGAGAAAGGCTTGCTAAATCTAAACAGTCGCCCCAACCAAAATTTTCATTATGTTGTATTGAAGGAAAATCGAGTTTCCTCTACTTTCTGTGCCTCCTGATGAGCTCATTCAGCTTCATACTGGAGGAGATCAAAGAAGTATTCATTTCTTAAAAAATATAAGGACATTTAATTTAATGTTTTGTTTTACATCAATGGCCGAAAAAATTGACTGTGGGGTGAATAATGGAACTGCTCCTCCAATTTTTAAGCTTAGGGGTCAAAACTACCATAGCATTGGTAACTTACTTCCTCCTGATAGTTTGCGACAAACATTTGCCCAATGGTGCAGAATTTATAACCCACAAACTAACCGGCAAGTGCACCGGGTCGTACCAAGTAATACCTTACATGAGTAAGGGTCAATCCCACGAGGATTGATGGATCAAGCAACAATAATTGAGTGATAGGCTTAGTTAGACAAACAAAAAATAGTGTTTGGAAGTTCAAAAGCATTATAAAGTAAATTCAAAGTTGAAGACAGGCAGGTGAATAGGTGAGGAATAAAATATGGAGAAAGCAGTTAACCCTTCAGAGTTATCTATTTTTCCGGATTTACTTTTCTTACTAACTATTTTAATTATGTAGGATTTAATTTATGGCAAACTATATGTGACTAGACCCTAATTTTTTAGACCTTTCTAGTCTCCTCTAAAATTCATTAACTGCCAATTCCTTGGTCAATTAATTCCAATTAGAAGCTATATGATCAAATTCCAGTTTATATGCCATAAAAACTCTAATTACCCAAAAATAAAAGGATTATATGTCACGTATCCCGTTAAATCCAGATAATTAAAATTTAGGAGAATATGTTTTCAAGCTGTTGTTCATGTAAAGAGTTTTTCCAAGTTTTACAAGAACTCAAATAGAAAGAGGGTCATACTTCCGTTCCACCCGAATTCATAAGATAAAGAGCAAAAATAATTCTTAAATTATAAATTCATACATGAATTAAAATAGAAAAAGCAATAAAATCAATCCATACAAATAGACAGAGCTCCTAACCTTAACAGTGGAGGTTTAGTTGCTCATGGTAAAGAGAAATAAGGATTGTAAATTGGAATGGAATAATGTTGTTCTAGAATCACCCTGTTGGAATCCTTTTTATATCTAATACTAATAATTTAAAATCTAATATCTAAAACTAAAATAATATCTTTTCCTAAAAAAATAAGATTTGAATTTAAATTTGAATTAATTAACAAGTCTTCAGTTGATGGGTGGGGACCATTTGTTTTGTCCATTTTGTAGCTTCTAATCTGTGTTTTCTGGGTTGGATACTGGGTCAAAACAGCCCAGAAATCGCCCCCAGCATTTTTCTGTATTTTCTGCACGTGGCGCATGTCACGCGTACGCATCAGTCACGCGTACGCGTCGATGGTCTTTTTCGCGAGTCACGCGGATGCGTCGGTGACGCACACGCGTCACTGAACAAATCTTCAAATCACGCGTACGCGTCAGTCACGCGCACGCGTCGCCATGGAAAGCTCCAAATCACGCGTACGCGTCAGTCACGCATACGCGTCGCTCCTCGCTGCCATCTTATTTGATTCTTGTGCTGCAGAAACTCCATCAAATCCAGCCGAATACTACCTAAAATAAACAAAATTGCAAAAGACTCAAAGTAGCATCCATATTGGCTAAAAGATAATTAATTCTTTATTAAACTCAACAAATTAGATGCAAATTCACTAGGAAAAGATAGGAAAGATGCTCACGCATCACAACACCAAACTTGAACTGTTGCTTGTACTCAAGCAACCAAAATTAATATAAGCTTAGGATGTGAATTTGCATGAGAATGAGAGTTCGATTAAGCTCATGTCTCTTCTTATAGTGGGGTTTACAACTGCAATCCTGAATAGTTTTGACATCTCACTTTATCCTTTGAAGTTCATAATGATTGGCATCCATAGGAACTCAGAATTCAGATAGTGTTATTGATTCTCCTAGTTTAGTATGTTGATTCTTGAACACATCTACTTTATGAGTCTTGGTCGTGACCCTAAGCATTTTGTTTTCCAGTATTACCACCGGATACATAAATGCCACAGACACATAACTGGGTGAACCTTTTCAGATTGTGACTCAGCTTTGCTAGAGTCCCCAGTTAGAGGTGCCCAGAGTTTTTAAGCACACTCGTTTTGCTTTGGACCACGACTTTAACCGCTCAGTCTCAAGCTTTTCACTTGATACCTTCACGCCACAAGCACATGGTTAAGGACAGCTTGATTTAGCCGCTTAGGCCAGGATTTTATTCCTTTGGGCCCTCCTATCCATTAATGCTCAAAGCCTTGGATCCTTTTTACCATTTGCCTTTTAGTTTAAATGGTTATTGACTTTTTCTGCTTGTTTTTTTCTTTTTTTTCTTTTTCTTTATTTTAATTTTTTTTCGCAAGCTTCATGTTTTTCACTGCTTTTTCTTGCTTCAAGAATCAATTTTATGATTTTTCAGATTATCAATAACATTTTTCTTTTTTCATCATTCTTTCAAGAGCCAACAATTTTAACATTCATAAACTTCACTATAAAAAATATGCACTGTTCAAGCATTCATTCAGAAAACAAAAAGTATTGCCACCATATCTAAGTAAATAAGACTACTCTTAAAATTAACTCAATTTCTCATGCAATACATCACTTCTGTATTTTTTAATTTGAATTCAATCTAAGTGAGTAATACATGAGACATCTTTTAAGAATTAAAATAATTAAGAGAAAACTAAACTAGACCTAGGATTCTAACTAATAAAGGATCGTGCAACAAACAAAGCAAAAATAGCAGAAAATCGGAACATAATATAGAAAAAGAGGGGAGGAAAAAAATGAAAGGAACTCAACCACCTTAGTTAACCTAGCGGTCGTTTTATTCTTCAGGTTCTGCTCCTCAGTGAAGATGATTCGCCTCCCTTTTGGTGCCATAGGAATAAACAGAAAACCCTTAAGCGAAGCGTCAACACCAAACTTAAAGGTTTGCTTGTCCTCAAGCAAGGAAGAACTGAAAATAGAAAGAGACCAATATTATGATGAAAGAAAAAAAGAAAACGATAAAAGAACAAGAGAGAATTAGGATTGGGAGAGGGAGAAAGAAAATTAAAACTGGGCGCTGAACTAATGTAGTTGTGCGGCGAAGGCGACGCGTACGCGTCATGCACGCGTACGCGTAGGTCGCGGAATTTTCTTAATGATGCGTGAGCGTCAGACACGCGTCCGCGTGCCCTGGTTTTGTGCGATTCGCGCAAAGCCAGCCACGTGCACGCGCAACTCTCTGTTCGCGTGGCTTGGGAACCCAGATTTTCAATCGACGCGTGCGCACCATGCACGCGCATGCATGGATGGCTAAAATCACAGACGATGCGCACGCGTGGGGTACGCGTACGCGTGGTTTTGTTTGTGCTAGAGGCATCATTTTTGAGTCACTCCCTGGTGCACGAAATTGCAATCACACTTTTGCAATCCCGCACAACTAACCAGCAAGTGCACTGGGTCGTCCAAGTAATACCTTACGTGAGTAAGGGTCGATCCCACGGAGATTGTCGGCTTGAAGCAAGCTATGGTTATCTTGTAACTCTTAGTCAGGATATCAATAATTATCAGGTTTGATTGTGAAAAGTAAAAGAACATGAAATAAGTACTTGTTTTGCAGTAATGGAGGACAGGCTGAGGTTTTGGAGATGCTCTATCTTCTGAATCTCTGCTTTCCTACTGTCTTCTTCATGCACGCAAGGCTCCTTCCATGGCAAGCTGTATGTAGGGTTTCACCGTTGTCAATGGCTACCTCCCATCCTCTCAGTGAAAATGTTCAACGCACTCTGTCACAGCACGGCTAATCATCTGTCGGTTCTCAATCAGGTTAGAATAGAATCTAGTGATCCTTTTGCGTCTGTCACTAACGCCCAGCCTTCAGAAGTTTGAAGCTCGTCACAGTCATTCAATCCTTGAATCCTACTCAGAATACCATAGACAAGGTTTAGACCTTCCGGATTCTCTTGAATGCCGCCATCAATTCTAGCTTATACCACGAAGATTCTGATTAAGGAATCCAAGAGATATCTACTCAATCTAAGGTAGAACGAAGGTGGTTGTCAGGCACATGTTCATAGGTGAGAATGATGATGAGTGTCACAGATCATCACATTCATCAAGTTTAGGAACAAGTGATATCTTGGAATAGAAACAAGCGTGATTGAATGAAAAACAGTAGTAATTGCATTAATCCATCGAGACACAGCAGAGCTCCTCACCCCCAACCATGGGGTTTAGAGACTCATGCCGTAGAAGATACAATCAGAAACGTGTAATGTGTCATGAGGTACAGATACAATGTCGAAAGATCCTATTAATAGTGAACTAGTAACCTAGGGTATACAGAAATGAGTAAATGACATAAAAATCCACTTCTGGGGTCCACTTGGTGTGTGCTTGGGCTGAGCATTGAAGCTTTCATGTGTAGAGACTTTTTCTGGAGTTAAACACCAGCTTTTATGCCAGTTTGGGCGTTTAACTCCAATTCTTATGCCAGTTCCGGCATTAAACGCTGGGAATTCTGAAGCTGATTTGCAACGCCGGTTTGGGCCATCAAATCTCGGGCAAAGTATGGACTATTATACATTTCTGGAAAGCCCAGGATGTCTACTTTCTAACGCAATTGAGATCGCGCCAATTGGGCTTCTGTAGCTCCAGAAAATCCACTTCGAGTACAGGGAGGTCAGAATCCAACAGCATCTGCAGTCCTTTTCAGCCTCTAAATCAGATTTTTGCTCAGATCCCTCAATTTCAGCCAGAAAATACCTGAAATCACAGAAAAGCACACAAACTCATAGTAAAGTCCAGAAAAGTGAATTTTAAATAAAAGCTAATAAAAATGTAACAAAAACTAACTAAAATCTACTAAAAACATACTAAAAACAATGCCAAAAAGCGTATAAATTATCCGCTCATCACAACACCAAACTTAAATTGTTGCTTGTCCCCAAGCAACTGAAAATCAAATAGGATAAAAAGAAGAGAATATACTATAAACTCCAAACTATCAGTGAAACTTAGCTCCAATTAGATGAGCGGGATTAGTAGCTTTTTGCCTCTAAACAGTTTTGGCATCTCGCTTTATCCTTTGAGGTTCAGAATGGTTGGCATCTATAGGAACTCAGAATTTAGATAGTGTTATTGATTCCCCTAGTTAAGTATGATGGTTCTTGAACATAGCTATTTTATGAGTCTTGGCTGTGGCCCAAAGCACTCTGTCTTCCAGTATTACCACCGGATACATACATGACACAGGCACATAATTGGGTGAACCTTTTCAGATTGTGACTCAGCTTTGCTAGAGTCCCCAATTAGAGGTGTCCAGGGTTCTTAAGCACACTCTTTTTGCCTTGGATCACACCTTTATTATTATTATTATTATTATTATTATTATTATTATTATTATTATTATTATTATTATTATTATTATTATTATTATTATTATTATATATATTTCGTTTTTCTCTCTTTTTTTTTCGCTACTTTTTCTTGCTTCAAGAACCAATTTGATGATTTTTCAGATCCTCAATAACATTTCTCCTTTTCCCTCATTCTTTCAAGAGCCAACAATTTTAACATTCTTAAGACAACAAATTCAAAAGATATATGCACTGTTCAAGCATTCATTCAGAAAACAAAGAGTATTGTCACCACATCAAACTAATTCAACTAGTTTCAAAGATGAATTCGAAATCCTGTACTTCTTGTTCTTTTGTGATTAAAGCATTTTTCATTTAAGAGAGGTGATGGACTAAAAGGACATTCATAGCTTTAAGACATGAACCTTAAATTTTATTAATCATGAATTAAGAACAAGACTCAAAAATAGATATAGGATAAGACTAATAGTAATAGAAAACAAAAATTTAAATGGACTCCTAATGATAGAGGTTATCACAGAGTTAGGACTCAACAACCTTGATTTTGAGAAGTGGATGCTCCCTCAATTTGTGGGGTATCTGACCCTTCAAGGGAGAGCTTTTGGCGCTTCAACTCCTGTAGCTCACGCCCCTGCTTCTCTTGTTCCTTCAGCAATTTGCAGAGTATGCAGTTTTGATTCTGCTGTTCTTCCTTAATTTGTTCCATAGCTTCTTGCAGCTTGGCAACAGATGCTTCTAGACGAGTCCAGTAGTCAATTTCAGGAAGTTCAAGGAGGAACTCCTGCGCCCTCCTTTTGATAGAGTTGTCTTGCATTTGTCCTTCCATTGACCTTTTGGTGATTGGGTGCTCAATATGGATGAATTCATCTACTCCCATCCTCACCCCAGCATCTTTACATAACAAAGCGATTAAGCTTGGGTAAGCCAGTTTGGCTTCAGTGGAATTCTTGTTTGCAATTGTGTAGATCTCACAAGCAATCAGATGATGAACCTCCACTTCTCTTCCCAGCAGAATACAATGAATCATCACTGCTCTCTTGATAGTAACCTCAGAACGGTTGCTAGTGGGCAATATGGAACGCCCAATAAAGTCTAGCCAACCTCTTGCAATTGGTTTGAGGTCTCCCCTCTTGAGTTGGTTTGGGAAACCTTTTGAATTGGTTGTCCACTTAGTTCCAGGGAGGCATATATCCTCTAGAACTTGATCCAACCCCTTATCTGCTCTCACCATTCTCCTATTAAAGGATTCAGGATCATCTTGCAGTTGAGGCAATTTGAGGATCTCTCTTATTTTGTCCATATGGAAGTAGATAACTTTTCCTCTGACCATGGTTCTGTAAGTATGGAAAGCAGTTTCAGTCATTCTCTGCTTATCTGTCAGCCACAGATTTGAGTAGAATTCCTGAACCATATTTCTTCCAACTTTTATCTCAGGATTGGTTAGAACTTCCCATCCTCTATTTCGAATTTGCTCTTGGATCCCCGGATATTATTCTTCTTTTAGATCGAATTTGACTTCCGAGATCACTGACCTCAGACCCATTATTTTGTGATAATGGTCTTCATGTTCTTTGTTTAAGAACTTCTCTTGATTCCAAAGACTCTTTGGATTATTTTCTTTCTTGCCTCTTGAGTTGGTTTATTTTCCCTTAGGAGCCATGATCTTGATGATTCTTAGCTTAGTGATCACGGAAAAAGAACACCAAACTTAGAGGTTTGCTTGCCCTCAAGCAAAAGAAAAGAAAGAAGGGAGAGAGGAGGAGAGCAAATTCGAATGGTGGGGAGCAAGGGATGGCCGAACATGTATTTATAAGGGAGGGGGAGAGATTTCGAAAATTTTGAAGGAAATTTGAGAAGATATGGAAAGAATTTGAGAAATTTTGGAGTTTTTGAAGAAGATTTGGGAAGGATTTGAGAGAGATTTGGAGAATGATTTTAATTTTTGAAAATTTGAAGGTGAATGATGAAAGTTTGAAATGTGTTTATGTAGAAAATTATGGATCAAAACAAGAAAGTTTGAAAAAATTTTAGTTAGAAAGCAAAATCTCTGTTTCCCACCTTTCTGGCGTTTAACGCCCAATTGTTGGCCATTGTGGGCGTTTAACGCCCAGCCAGGTATCCTGGCTGGCGTTAAACGCCAGAATTCCCTTTATCACTGGGCGTTTTGCTAAACGCCCAGGATGCTGCACACTTGGCGTTAAACGCCCAGAATGGTGCCCATTCTGGCGTTTAACGCCCAAAATGGCACCTTTACTGGCGTTAAACGCCCAGAATGGTGCCCATTCTGGCGTTTAACGCCCAAAGTACCCCCTTACTGGCGTTTTTTCGCCAGCAAGCTCTTTTTCTCTGCTTTTTGCGCTGAATCCTTCTGTAACTCTGTGAATTCCTTCAATTTTGATAATTGTCCTTTGAGAATAAGTATCAAACTTTAATTAAACAAAACAAATAACTTGCTAACGATTGGGTTGCCTCCCAGCAAGCGCTTCTTTAATGTCTTTAGCTGGACCTTCACTGAGAATCATTCAAGCCTCAGTTTTGAGCATTCCTGCTCAAAATTGCTTTCAAGATAATGCTTGATCCTCTGTCCATTAACAATGAACTTTTTGTCAGAATCAGTATCCTGAAGTTCAACATATCCATATGGTGATACTCCTGTAATCACATACGGACCCCTCCAGCGGGATTTAAGTTTTCCTGGGAACAGTCTGAGCCTAGAGTTGAAGAGCAGAACTTTTTGTCCTGGCTCAAAGACTCTGGATGACAACTTCTTGTCATGCCACCTATTTGCCTTTTCCTTATAAATTTTTGCATTTTCAAAGGCACTGAGTCTGAATTCATCTAGCTCATTTAGCTGGAGCAATCTTTTCTCACCAGCTAACTTAGCATCCAGGTTTAGGAATCTGGTTGCCCAGTAAGCTTTATGTTCCAGTTCCACGGGCAGATGACAGGCCTTGCCATACACAAGTTGGTATGGAGAGGTTCCTATTGGAGTCTTGAATGCTGTTCTGTATGCCCACAGAGCATCATCCAAGATCTTTGCCCAATCCTTTCTACGGGTAATTACAGTCCGTTCTAGGATTCTTTTTAGCTCTCTGTTAGAGACTTCAGCTTGCCCATTTGTCTGTGGATGATATGGGGTTGCCACTTTGTGGCTAATTCCATATCGGACCATAGCAGAGTAAAGCTGTTTATTGCAGAAATGAGTACCCCCGTCACTGATTAGGACTCTGGGAACACCGAATCTGCTGAAGATGTGTTTCTGGAGGAATTTCAGCACAGTCTTAGTATCATTAGTGGGTGTAGCAATTGCTTCTACCCACTTAGATACATAGTCCACTGCCACCAGAATGTAAGTGTTTGAGTATGATGGTGGGAACGGACCCATGAAGTCAATCCCCCATACATCAAACAATTCAATCTCTAAGATCCCTTGTTGAGGCATGGCGTATCCGTGAGGCAAGTTACCAGCTCTTTGGCAACTGTCACAGTTACGCACAAACTCTCAGGCATCTCTATAGAGAGTAGGCCAGTAGAAGCCACATTGGAGGACCTTAGTGGCTGTTCGCTCACTTCCAAAATGTCCCCCATACTGTGATCCATGGCAGTGCCATAAGATCCTTTGTGCTTCCTCTCTGGGTACACATCTGCGGATCATTCCGTCTGCACATCTGGTGCACGAAATTGCAATAACACTTTTGCAATCCCGCACAACTAACCAGCAAGTGCACTGGGTCGTCCAAGTAATACCTTGCGTGAGCAAGGGTCGATCCCACGGAGATTGTCGGCTTGAAGCAAGCTATGGTTATCTTGTAAATCTTAGTCAGGATATCAGAAATTATCAGGATTGATTGTGAAAAGCGAAAGAACATGAAATGGTTACTTGTTCAGCAGTAATGGAGAATAGGTTGAGGTTTTGGAGATGCTCCATCTTCTGAATCTCTGCTTTCCTACTGTCTTATTCATCAAACACGCAAGTCTCCTTCCATGGCAAGCTGTATGTAGGGTTTCACCGTTGTCAATGGCTACCTCCCATCCTCTCAGTGAAAATACGTCCCGATGCTCTGTCACAGCATGGCTAATCATCTGTCGGTTCTCGGTCAGGCCGGAATAGAATCCAGTGATTCTTTTGCGTCTGTCACTAACGCCCCGCCTTTCGGAGTTTGAAGCACGTCACAGTCATTCAATCATTGAATCCTACTCAGAATACCACAGACAAGGTTTAGACCTTCCGGATTCTCTTGAATGCCGCCATCAGTTCTAGCTTATACCACGAAGATTCCGATTAAAGAACCCAAGAGATATCTACTTAATCTAAAATAGAACGGAGGTGGTTGTCAAACACACGTTCATAGTTGAGAATGATGATGAGTGTCACAGATCATCACATTCATCCGGATTAAGAGCAAGTGATATCTTAGAATGGAAGCAAGCATGATTGAATAAGAAACAGTAGTAATTGCATTAATCCATCAAGACACAGCAGAGCTCCTCACCCCCAACCATGGGGTTTAGAGACTCATGCTGTGGAAGGTACACAAAGAAACGTGTAAAAATGTCATAAGGTCATAAGGTACTGATACAATGTCCAAAAGATCCTATTAATAGTAAAAGCTAGTATCCTAAGGTTTACAGAAATGAGTAAATGACAGAAAAATCCACTTCCGGGCCCACTTGGTGTGTGCTTGGGCTGAGCAATGAAGCATTTTCGTGTAGAGACCTTTTCTGGAGTTAAACGCCAGCTTTCATGCCAGTTTGGGCGTTTAACTCCAAGTTTTATTCCAGTTCCGGCGTTTAACGCTGGAATTTCTGAGGCCGGATTGCTACGCAGGTTTGGGCCATCAAATCTTGGGTAAAGTATGGACTATTATATATTGCTGGAAAGCCCAGAATGTCTACTTTCCAACGCCGTTGAGAGCGCGCCAATTGGGCTTCTGTAGCTCCAGAAAATCCACTTCGAGTGCAGGGAGGTCAGAATCCAACAGCATCTGCAGTCCTTTTCAGTCTCTGGATCAGATTTTTGCTCAGAACCTTCAATTTCAGTCAGAAAATACCTGAAATCACAGAAAAACACACAAACTCATAGTAAAGTCCAGAAAAGTGAATTTTAACTAAAAACTAATAAAAATATATTAAAAACTAACTAAAAGATACTAAAAACATACTAAAAACAATGCCAAAAAGTGTACAAATTATCCGCTCATCACAACACCAAACTTAAATTGTTGCTTGTCCCCAAGCAACTGAAAATCAAAATAGGATAAAAAGAAGAGAATATACTATAGACTCCAAAATATCAAAGAAACATAGTTCCAATCAGATGAGCGGGACTAGTAGCTTTTTGCCTCCGAACAGTTTTGGCATCTCACTCTATCCTTTGAAGTTCAGAATGATTGGCATCTATGAGAACTCAGAACTCAGATAGTGTTATTGATTCTCCTAGTTAAGTATAATGATTCTTGAACATAGCTAGTGTATGAGTCTTGGCTGTGGCCCAAAGCACTCTGTCTTCCAGTATTACCACCGGATACATATATGCCACAGACACATAATTGGGTGAACCTTTTTAGATTGTGACTCAGCTTTGCTAAAGTCCCCAATTAGAGGTGTCCAGGGTTCTTAAGCACACTCTTGTTGCTTTGGATCACACTTTATTTCTTTCTTTTTCTTTTTCTTTTTCTTTCTTCTTTTTTTTTTCGAATTTTTTTTAATTACTGCTTTTTCTTGCTTCAAGAATCAATTTGATGATTTTTCAGATTCTCAATAACAGTTCTCTTTCTCCTCATTCTTTCAAGAGCCAACAAATTTAACATTCTTAAAAACAACAAATTCAAAAGACATATGCACTGTTCAAGCATTCATTCAGAAAACAAAAAGTATTGTCACCACATCAAACTAATTCAACTAGTTTCAGAGATGAATTTCGAAATCCTGTACTTCTTGTTCTTTTGTGATTAAAGCATTTTTCATTTAAGAGAGGTGATGGATTCATAGGACATTCATAACTTTAAGGCATAAACTTTAATTTTTATTAATTATGAACTAAGAACAAGACTCAAAACTAAATATAAGATTAAACTAGAAAATAAAAATAGAGAATAAAATAAAAAAATGCAAAAACATAGGCTCCTAATGATAGAGGTTTTCACAGAGTTAGGACTCAACAACCTTAATTTTGAGAAGTGGATGCTCCCTCAGCTTGAGAGGAGAGCTTTTGGCGTTTCAATTCTTGGATTTCACGCCCCTGCTTCTCTTGTTCCTTCCATTGACTTCTTGGTGATTGGATGTTCCATGGGTATGAATTCATCTGCTTCCATCTTTACCCCAGCCTCTTTACAGAGTAAGGAGATCAAGCTTGGGTAAGCCAGTTTGGTTACAGTGGAATTCCTATTTGCAATTGTGTAGATCTCACAAGCAATCACATGATGCACCTCCACTTCTTTTCCAAGCATAATGCAATGAATCATCACTGCTCTCTTGATGGTGACCTCAGAACGGTTGCTAGTGGGTAGTATGGAACGCCCAATAAAGTCTAGCCAACCTCTTGCAATTGGTTTGAGGTCTCCCCTCTTGAGTTGGTTTGGGACACCCTTAGAATTGGTTATCCACTTAGTTCCAGGGAGGCATATGTCCTCTAGAACTTGATCCAACCCTTTATCTACTCTCACCATCCTCCTATTGAAGGAGTCAGGATCATCTTGCAGTTGAGGTAACTTGAAGATTTCTCTTATTTTGTCCAGATGGAAGTACATAACTTTCCCTCTGACCATGGTTCTGTAGGTATGGTAAGCGGTTCCAGTCATTCTCTGCTTATCTGTTAGCCACAGATTTGAGTAGAATTCCTGAACCATGTTCCTTCCAACCTTTGTCTCAGGATTGGTTAGAACTTCCCATCCTCTGTTTCGAATTTGCTCTTGGATCCCCGGATATTCATCTTCTTTTAGATCAAATTTAACTTCCGGGATCACTGACCTCAAACCCATTATTTTATGATAATGGTCTTCATGTTCTTTAGTTAAGAACTTCTCTTGATTCCAAAGATTCTTTGGATTATTCTCTTTCTTGCCTCTTAAATTGGTTTGTTTTCCCTTAGGAGCCATGATATTGATGGATCTTGGCTTAGTGATCACGGAAAAGCACACCAAACTTAGAGGTTTGCTTGTCCTCAAGCAAAAGAAAAGAAAGAAGAGAGAGAGAGGAAGAGGAAATTCGAATGGTGTGGTGGAGTAATGGGGACAAACGTGTTTTTATAAGGTGGGGAGGAAGAGATTTTCGAAAAAAAGAAAAATTGAAAGAAGATTTGAGAAGATATGGAAAGAAATTGAGAAAAGGGTGAGTTTTTGAAGAAGATTTGGGATTGATTTGAAATAGGTTTGAAGAATGGTTTTGATTTGTGGAGATTTGAAAGTGAATGATGAAAGTTTGAAGTGCATTTATGTAGAAGAGTATGGGTAAAAAGAGGAAAGTTTGAAAAAAATTTGAGTTGAAAACAAAAATGTGGTCCCCCCACCTTTCTGGCGTTAAACGCCCAGAATGGCACCCATTCTGGCGTTTAACGCCCAATTGTTACCCCTTTTGGGCATTTAACGCCCAGCCAGGTGCCCTGGCTGGCGTTAAACGCCAGAAATCCTTTATCACTGGGCGTTTTTCAGAACGCCCAGGATGCTGCACACCTGGCGTTAAACGCCCAGAATGGTGCCCATTCTGGCGTTTAACGCCCAAAATGGCACCATTCCTGGCGTTAAACGCCCAGAATGGTACCCATTCTGGCGTTTAACGCCCAAAATGCCCCTTACTGGCGTTTTTTCGCCAGTAAGCTCATTTTCTCTGCTTTTTGAGCTGAATCCTTCTGTAACTCTGTGAATTCCTTCATTTTTGATACTTGCCTCTGTAAGAACTAATCATATACCTTCCTAATGACTGGGTTGCCTCCCAGCAAGCGCTTCTTTACTGTCTTTAGCTGGACCTCTGCTTAGAATCACTCAAGCCTTAGTCTTGAGCATTCCTGCTCAAAATTGCCTTCAAGATAATGCTTGATTCTCTGTCCATTAACAATGAACTTTTTGTCAGAATCAACATCTTGAAGCTCAACATATCCATATGGTGACACTCCTGTAATCACATACGGACCCCTCCACCGGGATTTGAGTTTTCCTGGAAACAATTTGAGCCTGGAGTTGAAGAGCAGGACTTTTTGTCCTGGCTCAAAGACTCTGGTTGACAATCTCTTGTCATGCCACTTCTTTGCCTTTTCCTTATAAAATTTAGCATTTTCAAAGGCATTGAGTCTGAACTCCTCTAGCTCATTTAGCTGAAGCAATCTTTTTTCACCAGCTAACTGAGCATCCATGTTTAGGAATCTGGTTGCCCAGTAGGCTTTATGTTCCAGTTCCACGGGCAAATGACAGGCCTTCCCATACACCAGTTGGTATGGAGAGGTTCCTATAGGAGTCTTGAATGCTGTTCTGTATGCCCACAGAGCATCATCCAAGCTCTTTGCCCAATCCTTTCTTCGGGCTATCACAGTCCGTTCTAGGATTCTTTTTAGCTCTCTGTTAGAGACTTCTGCTTGCCCATTTGTCTGTGGATGATACGGAGTTGCCACTTTATGGCTAATTCCATGTCTCACCATAGCAGAGTGTAGCAGTCTATTGCAGAAATGAGTGCCCCGTCACTGATTAGTACTCTGGGAACACCAAATCTGCTGAAAATGTGTTTCTGGAGGAATTTCAGCACGGTCTTGGTATCATTAGTGGGTGTAGCAATTGCTTCTACCCACTTAGATACATAGTCCACTGCCACCAGAATATAAGTGTTTGAGTATGATGGTGGGAATGGCCCCATGAAGTCAATTCCCCATACATCAAACAATTCTATCTCTAATATCCCTTGTTGAGGCATGGCATATCCGTGAGGCAGGTTACCAGCTCTTTGGCAACTGTCACAGTTACGCACAAACTCTCGGGAATCTTTATAGAGAGTAGGCCAGTAGAAGCCACACTGGAGGACTTTAGTGGCTGTTCGCTCACTTCCAAAATGTCCTCCATAATGTGATCCATGGCAGTGCCATAGGATCTTCTGTGCTTCTTCTCTGGGTACACATCTGCGGATCACTCCGTCAGCACATCTCTTAAAGAGATATGGTTCATCCCAGAGGTAGTACTTGGCATCTGAAATTAATTTCTTTCTTTGCACACTGCTGTACTCCTTGGGTATGAACCTCACAGCTTTATAGTTTGCAATGTCTGCAAACCATGGAGCTTCCTGGATGGCAAATAGTTGCTCATCTGGGAAAGTCTCAGAGATCTCAGTAGAAGGGAGGGACGCCCCAGCTACTGGTTCTATTCGGGACAGATGATCAGCTACTTGGTTCTCTGTCCCTTTTCTGTCTCTTATTTCTATATCAAACTCCTGCAGAAGCAACACCCATCTGATAAGCCTGGGTTTTGAATCCTGCTTTGTGAGTAAGTATTTAAGAGCAGCATGGTCAGTGTACACAATCACCTTTGATCCCACTAGGTAGGATCTAAACTTGTCAATGGCATAAACCACTGCAAGTAATTCTTTTTCTGTGGTTGTGTAGTTCTTTTGTGCGTCATTTAGAACACGGCTGGCATAATAAATGACGTGCAAAAGCTTGTTATGCCTCTGTCCCAACACTGCACCAATGGCATGATCACTGGCATCACACATTAATTCAAATGGCAATGTCCAATCTGGTGCAGAGATAACTGGTGCTGTGACCAGCTTAGCTTTCAGGGTCTTAAATGCCTGCAGACACTGTGTGTCAAACACAAATGGTGTGTCAGCAGCTAGCAGGTTACTCAGAGGTTTTGCAATTTTCGAAAAATCCTTGATAAACCTTCTGTAGAATCCTGCATGCCCCAGAAAGCTTCTGATTGCCTTAACATTGGCAGGTGGTGGTAATTTTTCAATTACCTCTACCTTTGCCCTATCCACCTCTATTCCTCTGCTTGAAATTTTGTGCCCAAGGACAATTCCTTCAGTCACCATAAAGTGACATTTCTCCCAGTTTAAAACCAGGTTAGTCTCTTAGCATCTTTTCAGGACAAGTGATAGGTGGTTAAGACAGGAGCCGAATGAGTTTCCATATACTGAAAAGTCATCCATGAAGACTTCCAGAAATTTCTCTACCATATCTGAGAAGATAGAGAGCATGCACCTCTGAAAGGTTGCAGGTGCATTGCACAGACCAAAAGGCATCCTCCTATAGGCAAACACGCCAGAAGGGCAGGTAAATGCTATTTTCTCTTGGTCCTGGGGATCTACTGCAATTTGGTTGTAGCCTGAATAGCCTTCCAAAAAGCAGTAATAGTCATGACCAGCTAGTCTTTCTAGCATTTGGTCTATGAATGGTAAAGGAAAATGATCCTTTCTGGTGGCTGTATTGAGCCTTCTGTAGTCAATACACATGCGCCACCCTGTGACTGTTCTTGTAGGAACCAGTTCATTTTTTTCATTATGAACCACTGTCATGCCTCCCTTTTTGGGAACAACTTGGATAGGGCTCACCCAGGGGCTATCAGAAATAGGATAAATAATCCCAGCCTCTAGTAATTTAGTGACCTCTTTCTGCACCACCTCCTTCATGGCTGGATTTAGCCTCCTCTGTGGTTGGACCACTGGTTTGGCATTATCCTCCAACAGGATCTTGTGCATGCATCTAGCTGGGCTAATGCCCTTAAGATCACTTATGGACCACCCAAGAGCTGTCTTGTGTGTCCTTAGCACTTGAATCAGTGCTTCCTCTTCCTGTGGATTCAAAGCAGAGCTTATAATCACTGGAAAAGTGTCACCTTCTCCCAGAAATGCATATTTCAGAGATGGTGGTAGAGGTTTGAGTTCAGGTTTGGGAGGTTTATCCTCCTCCTGAGGAATTTTCGAAAATTCCTTTATTTCCTCTAATTTTTCTTGATCAGGTTGGGCATCCTTGAAGATGTCCTCAAGCTCTGATTCTAGGCTTTCAGTCATATTGATCTCTTCTACCAGAGAATCAATAATGTCAGCGCCCATGCAGTCATCTGGTGTGTCTGGATGCTGCATAGCTTTTACAGCATTCAACTTGAACTCATCCTCATTGACTCTCAGGGTTACTTCCCCTTTGTGTACATCAATGAGAGTTCGTCCAGTTGCCAGGAAGGGTCTTCCTAGAATGAGAGTTGCACTCTTGTGCTCCTCCATTTCCAGCACCACAAAGTCAGTTGGAAAGGCAAATGGCCCAACCTTGACAATCATATCCTCTATTATGCCTGATGGGTGTTTAATGGAGCCATCAGCAAGTTGGAGGCATATCCTGGTTGGTTTGACTTCTCCAGCCAACCCAAGCTTTCTAATAGTGGATGCAGGTATTAGATTGATGCTTGCTCCAAGATCACATAGGGCTGTCTTGGTGCAAGCGCCCTGTAATGTGCAGGGTATCATAAAGCTTCCAGGATCTTGAAGCTTTTCTGGTAAGCTTTTCAGAATGACTGCACTGCATTCTTCAGTGAGAAACACCTTTTCAGTTTCTCTCCAATCCTTCTTATGACTTAAGATCTCTTTCATGAACTTGGCATAAGAAGGTATTTGCTCAAGTGCCTCTGCAAACGGAATCTTTATTTCAAGAGTCCTTAGATAGTCTGTAAAGCGGGCAAATTGCTTATCCTGTTCCGCTTTGCGGAGTTTCTGAGGATAAGGCATCTTGGCTTAATATTCTTCAACCTTAGATGCTGCAGATTTATTCCTTACAGAAATGGTTGAAGAAGTCTTGTTAGAGGGGTTATTATCAGCACTCTCAGGTGTCTGATTCTCCTTTGGCGTTTGAATGCCAGGAATGGGTGAAGATTGGGCGTTAAACGCCAACTTCTCTCCCTTTTCTGGCGTTTGAACGCCAGAACTGGGCAAGGAATGGGCGTTTAACGCCAACTTTCCTTCCCTCTCTGGCGTTTGAACGCCAGAACTGGGCAAGGAATGGGCGTTTAACGCCAACTTTCCTTCCCTCTCTGGCGTTTGAACGCCAACAACATTCCTCTCTGGGCTCTTGCTGTCCTCAGAGGGATTTTGAACAGTGGTTTGGTTATCCTCTGTCATTTGTTCCTTGTTTGGCTTTTTGCTCTTTTGAGCAGTGGCATTCAGTGTTTTCCCACTCCTCAGTTGAACTGCTTGACATTCTTCTGTTATCTGTTTAGATATCTGCTGCTTTGCTTGATTTAACTGCAGTTCTATGCTCTTATTAGCAACTTTAGTATCATGGAGCATTTCTTTAAATTCTGCTAACTGTTCTGCCATCATGAGTAATTATTGATTAAGCTCATTCATCTGTTCTTGAGGATTAGGATCAGTGACTAATGCCATGACCTCCTCTTTTGGGATGAACTTATTGCTAGAATATAAGTATTGGTTTCTAGCAACAGTGTCTATAAGCTCTTGAGCTTCTTCAATTGTCTTCCTCATGTGTATAGATCCACCAGCTGAGTGGTCTAAAGACATCTGAGCTTTTTCTGTGAGCCCATAGTAGAAGATGTCTAACTGTACCCACTCTGAAAACATTTCAGAGGGGCATTTTCTGAGCATACCTCTATACCTCTCCCAGGCATCATAAAGGGATTCATTATCCTCTTGTTTAAAACCTTGGATGTCCAGCCTTAGCTGTGTCATCCTTTTTGGAGGGTAAAAATGATTTAGGAATTTGTCTGATAACTGTTTCCATGTCTTTATGCTTGCTGTAGGTTGGTTATTCAACCACCTTTTAGCTTGATCTTTTACAGCAAATGGAAACAGTAATAGTCTGTAGACATCCTGATCTACCTCTTTATCATGTACTGTGTCAGCAATTTGTAGAAACTGTGCCAGAAACTCAGTAGGTTCTTCTTGTGGAAGACCGGAATACTGGCAATTTTGCTGCACTATGATAATGAGTTGAGGGTTTAGCTCAAAGCTGCTTGCTTTGATGGGAGGTGTACAGATGCTACTCCCATATGCAGCTGTAATGGGGTTAGCATATGACCCCAGAGTCCTTCTGGATTGATTAATTCCACTTAAGTCCATAATGGACAAAAGGGAAATGATAATGATTGCAAAGAGATAAATTTTGTTTTTTTGTTTTTTTTTTGAATTAAACGAAAAAAATTAAAATAAAATAAAAGGAAATAAAAATAAAATTTCGAAAATCCAAAAAGAAAAAAAAGATCAAAGCAAATTGAGAACTGAATCAATTAGTTAATTAAAAAGATTTTGAAAACAGCAATTAAAAAGATATGATTGAAAAGTTTTTATGAAAAAGATTTGATTTTTAAAAGAGGAAAGAGAAAAACAACAAAAAGACACCAAACTTAAAATTTTAGAAAATCAAACACTAATTTTTTTCGAAAATTTTAAAGAGAAAAACACAAAGAGGACACCAAACTTAGAACTTTTATGAATCAAAAAGGGACTAAGAACATGCAAAATTCGAAAATCAAAAGAAAAACAAAAGCATGCAATTGACACCAAACTTAAAATATGAAACTAGACTCAACTAAAAGACTCTAAACCAACAAAAATAAAACAGTCCTAATCTAAGCAACAAGATAAGCCGTCAGTTGTCCAAACTCGAACAATCCCCGGCAACGGCGCCAAAAACTTGGTGCACGAAATTGCAATAACACTTTTGCAATCCCGCACAACTAACCAGCAAGTGCACTGGGTCGTCCAAGTAATACCTTGCGTGAGCAAGGGTCGATCCCACGGAGATTGTCGGCTTGAAGCAAGCTATGGTTATCTTGTAAATCTTAGTCAGGATATCAAAAATTATCAGGATTGATTGTGAAAAGCGAAAGAACATGAAATGGTTACTTGTTCAGCAGTAATGGAGAATAGGTTGAGGTTTTGGAGATGCTCCATCTTCTGAATCTCTGCTTTCCTACTGTCTTCTTCATCAAACACGCAAGTCTCCTTCCATGGCAAGCTGTATGTAGGGTTTCACCGTTGTCAATGGCTACCTCCCATCCTCTCAGTGAAAATACGTCCCGATGCTCTGTCACAGCATGGCTAATCATCTGTCGGTTCTCGGTCAGGCCGGAATAGAATCCAGTGATTCTTTTGCGTCTGTCACTAACGCCCCGCCTTTCGGAGTTTGAAGCACGTCACAGTCATTCAATCATTGAATCCTACTCAGAATACCACAGACAAGGTTTAGACCTTCCGGATTCTCTTGAATGCCGCCATCAGTTCTAGCTTATACCACGAAGATTCCGATTAAAGAACCCAAGAGATATCTACTTAATCTAAAATAGAACGGAGGTGGTTGTCAAACACACGTTCATAGTTGAGAATGATGATGAGTGTCACGGATCATCACATTCATCCGAATTAAGAGCAAGTGATATCTTAGAATGGAAGCAAGCATGATTGAATAAGAAACAGTAGTAATTGCATTAATCCATCAAGACACAGCAGAGCTCCTCACCCCCAACCATGGGGTTTAGAGACTCATGCTGTGGAAGGTACACAAAGAAACGTGTAAAAATGTCATAAGGTCATAAGGTACTGATACAATGTCCAAAAGATCCTATTAATAGTAAAAGCTAGTATCCTAAGGTTTACAGAAATGAGTAAATGACAGAAAAATCCACTTCCGGGCCCACTTGGTGTGTGCTTGGGCTGAGCAATGAAGCATTTTCGTGTAGAGACCTTTTCTGGAGTTAAACGCCAGCTTTCATGCCAGTTTGGGCGTTTAACTCCAAGTTTTATTCCAGTTCCGGCGTTTAACGCTGGAATTTCTGAGGCCGGATTGCTACGCAGGTTTGGGCCATCAAATCTTGGGCAAAGTATGGACTATTATATATTGCTGGAAAGCCCAGGATGTCTACTTTCCAACGCCGTTGAGAGCGCGCCAATTGGGCTTCTGTAGCTCCAGAAAATCCACTTCGAGTGCAGGGAGGTCAGAATCCAACAGCATCTGCAGTCCTTTTCAGTCTCTGGATCAGATTTTTGCTCAGAACCTTCAATTTCAGTCAGAAAATACCTGAAATCACAGAAAAACACACAAACTCATAGTAAAGTCCAGAAAAGTGAATTTTAACTAAAAACTAATAAAAATATATTAAAAACTAACTAAAAGATACTAAAAACATACTAAAAACAATGCCAAAAAGTGTACAAATTATCCGCTCATCAACATCTCTTAAAGAGATATGGCTCATCCCATAGGTAGTACTTGGCATCTGAAATTAATTTCTTTCTTTGCACCCTGCTGTACTCCTGGGGTATGAACCTTACAGCTTTATAATTTGCAATATCTGCAAACCATGGAGCTTTGTGAATGGCAAAAAGTTGCTCATCTGGGAAAGTCTCAGAGATCTCAGTAGAAAGGAGGGACGCCCCAGCTACTGGCTCTATTCGGGACAGATGATCAGCTACTTGGTTCTCTGTCCCTTTTCTGTCTCTTATTTCTATATCAAACTCTTGCAGAAGCAACACCCATCTTATAAGCCTGGGTTTTGAATCCTGCTTTGTGAATAGGTATTTAAGAGCAGCATGGTCAGTGTACACAATCACCTTTGATCCTACTAGGTAGGATCTAAACTTGTCAATGGCATAGACCACTACAAGTAATTCCTTTTCTGTGGTTGTGTAATTCTTCTGTGCATCATTTAGAACACGCCTGGCATAATAAATGACGTGCAGAAGCTTGTTATGCCTCTGTCCCAACACTGTACCAATGGCATGATCACTGGCATCACACATTAGTTCGAATGGTAATGTCCAGTCTGGTGCAGAGATGACTGGTGCTGTGACCAGCTTGGCTTTCAGGGTCTCAAATGCCTGCAGACACTGTGTGTCAAACACAAATGGTGTGTCAGCAGCTAGCAGGTTGCTCAGAGGTTTTGCAATTTTCGAAAAATCCTTTATAAACCTTCTGTAGAATCCTGCATGCCCCAGAAAGCTTCTGATTGCCTTAACATTGGCAGGTGGTGGTAATTTTTCAATTACCTCTACGTTTGCCTTATCCACCTCTATTTCCTTGCTTGAAATTTTGTGCCCAAGGACAATTCCTTCAGTCACCATAAAGTGACATTTCTCCCAGTTTAAAACCAAATTAGTCTCTTGGCATCTTTTCAAGACAAGTGCAAGGTGGTTAAGACAGGAGCTGAATGAGTCTCCATACACTGAGAAGTCATCCATGAAGACTTCCAGGAATTTCTCCACCATATCAGAGAAGATGGATAGCATGCATCTCTGAAAGGTTGCAGGAGCATTACACAGACCAAAAGGCATCCTCTTGTAGGCAAACACGCCAGAAGGGTAAGTAAATGCTGTTTTCTCTTGGTCTTGGGGATCTACTGCAATTTGGTTGTAACCTGAATAGCCATCCAAAAAGCAGTAATAATCATGACCAGCTAGTCTTTCTAGCATTTGGTCTATGAATGGTAAAGGAAAATGATCATTTCTGGTGGCTGTATTGAGCCTTCTGTAGTCAATACACATACGCCACCCTGTGACTGTTCTTGTAGGAACCAGTTCATTTTTTTCATTATGAACTACTGTCATGCCTCCCTTCTTGGGGACAACTTGGACAGGGCTCACCCAGGGGCTATCAGAAATAGGATAAATAATCCCAGCCTCTAGTAATTTAGTGACCTCTTTCTGCACCACCTCCTTCATGGCTGGATTTAGCTGCCTTTGTGGTTGGACCACTGGTTTGGCATTATCCTCCAACAGGATCTTGTGCATGCATCTTGCTGGGCTAATGCCCTTAAGATCACTTATGGACCACCCAAGAGCTGTCTTGTGTGTCCTTAGCACTTGAATCAGCGCTTCCTCTTCCTGTGAATTTAAAGTAGAGCTTATGATCATTGGAAAAGTGTCACCCTCTCCCAGAAATGCATACTTCAGGGATGGTGGTAGTGGTTTGAGCTCAGGTTTGGGAGGCTTATCCTCCTCCTGAGGAATTTTCAAAAATTCTTTTGTTCCCTCTGGTTCTTCCTGATCAGGCTGAACATCCTTGAAGATGTCCTCTAGCTCTGATTCTAGGCTTTCAGTCATATTGATCTCTTCCACCAAAGAGTCAATAATGTCAGCGCCCATGCAGTCAATTGGTGTGTCTGGATGCTGCATAGCTTTTACAGCATTCAACTTGAACTCATCCTCATTGACTCTCAGTGTTACTTCCCCTTTTTGTACATCAATGAGAGTTCGTCCAGTTGCTAGGAAAGGTCTTCCTAGAATGAGAGTTGCACTCTTGTGCTCCTCCATTTCCAGCACCACAAAGTCAGTTGGAAAGGCGAATGGCCCAATCTTGACAATCATATCCTCAATTATGCCTGATGGATATTTAATGGAGCCATCAGCAAGTTGGAGGCATATCCGGGTTGGTTTGACTTCTTCAGTCAACCCAAGCTTTCTGATAGTGGATGCAGGTATTAGATTGATACTTGCTCCAAGGTCACACAGGGCTGTCTTGGTGCAAGCACCTTCTAATGTGCATGATATCATAAAGCTTCTCGGATCTTGAAGCTTTTCTGGTAAGCTTTTCAGAATGACTGCACTGCATTCTTCAGTGAGAAACACTTTTTCAGTTTCTCTCCAATCCTTCTTATGACTTAAGATCTCTTTCATGAACTTAGCATAAGAAGGTATTTGCTCAAGTGCCTCTGCAAACGGAATCTTTATTTCAAGAGTCCTTAGATAGTCTGCAAAGCAGGCAAATTGCTTATCCTGTTCTGCTTGGCGGAGTTTCTGAGGATAAGGCATCTTGGCTTTGTATTCTTCAACCTTAGTTGCTGCAGGTTTATTCCTTACAGAGGTGGTTGAAGAAGCCTTTTTAGAGGGGTTACTATCAGCACTCTCAGGTGTCTGATTCCCCATTCGCGTTTGAACGCCTAGATTGGGTGAGGAATGGGCGTTTAACGCCAACTTTTCCCCCTTTTCTGGCGTTTGAACGCCAGAACTGAGCAGGGAATGGGCGTTTAATGCCAGCTTTCCCCCTTTTTCTGGCGTTTGGACGCCAAGAGTATTCCTCTCTGGGCTCTTACTGTCCTCAGAGGGATTTTGGACAGTGGTTTGGTCATCCTCTGTCAATTGTTCCTTTATTGGCTTTTTGCTACTTTGAGCAATGTTATTCAATGTCTTCCCACTCCTCAGTTGAACTGCTTGGCATTCTTCTGTTATCTGTTTAGATAATTGCGGTTTTGCCTGATTCAACTGTGATTCTATATTTTTGTTAACAATTTTAGTTTCTTGGAGCATCTTTTTGAATTCTGCTAATTGTTTTGTCATCAGGTGTAATTGCTGATTAAGCTCAACCATCTGTTCTTGAGGATTAGGCTCAGTGGCTACTGCCATAACTTCTTCTTTTGTAGAGAACTCATTGCTAGAGTACAAATGTTGATTTCTAGCAACAGTATCTATAAGCTCTTGAGCCTCTTCAATGGTCTTCCTCATATGTATAGATCCACCAGCTGAGTGGTCTAGAGACATCTGAGCTTTTTCTGTAAGCCCATAGTAAAAGATGTCTAACTGTACCCACTCTGAAAACATTTCAGAGGGGCATTTTCTTAGCATACCCCTATACCTCTCCCAGGCGTTATAAAGGGATTCATTATCCTCTTGTTTAAAGCCTTGGATGTCCAGCCTTAGCTGTGTCATCCTTTTTGGAGGGTAAAATTGATTCAGGAATTTGTCTGACAACTGTTTCCATGTCTTTATGCTTGCTGTGGGTTGGTTATTCAACCACCTCTTAGCTTGATCTTTTACAGCAAATGGAAACAGTAATAGTCTGTAGACATCCTGATCCACCTCTTTATCACGTACTGTGTCAGCAATTTGTAAGAATTGTGCCAGAAACTCAGTAGGTTCTTCCTGTGGAAGACCGGAATACTGGCAATTTTGCTGCACCATGATAATGATTTGAGGATTTAACTCAAAGCTGCTTGCTTTAATGGGAGGTATACAGATGCTACTCCCATATGCAGCTGTAATGGGGTTAGCATATGACCCCAGAGTCCTTCTGGACTGTTCAATTCCATTTAGGTCCATGATGGAGAAAGGGAATATGATATGAATTCACAAGTAAAGCAAAATATTTTTTTTAATTAAAAGTAACCGAAAATAATAAAATAAAATAAAATGGAAAATAAAATAAAAATTCGAAAACCAAAAGAAAATAAAATCAAAACAAATTGAAAACTAGATTAATTAATTAATTAAAAAGATATGATTTAGAAAATCCTTTACTAAATTAATGTAGAATTTCAAAAATTATGAGTAAAACAAGGAAAAGATATTTTTTTGATTTTTGAATTTTAATGAGGGAAGAGAAAAACAACAAAATGACATTAAACTTAAAAATTTTGAATCAAAACAAAGAGAACAAACAAGAAAACTTTGAATGTCACCAAGAACACTTTGAAGTTCAAGATGAACACCAAACTTAAAATTTTTAGAAAACCCAACACTAATTTTCAAAAAAAAAATTAAAGGGAAACACAAAGAAGACACCAAACTTAAAATATAAAACTAGACTCAACTAAAAGACTCTAAACCAACAAAAAATAAAACAGTCCTAATCTAAGCAACAAGATAGACCGTCAGTTGTCCAAACTCGAACAATCCCCGGCAACGGCGCCAAAAACTTGGTGCGCAAAATTGCAATCACACTTTTGCAATCCCGCACAACTAACCAGCAAGTGCACTGGGTCGTCCAAGTAATACCTTACGTGAGTAAGGGTCGATCCCATGGAGATTGTTGGCTTGAAGCAAGCTATGGTTATCTTGTAACTCTTAGTCAGGATATCAATAATTATCAGGTTTGATTGTGAAAAGTAAAAGAACATGAAATAAATACTTGTTTTGCAGTAATGGAGGACAGGCTGAGGTTTTGGAGATGCTCTATCTTCTGAATCTCTGCTTTCCTACTGTCTTCTTCATGCACGCAAGGCTCCTTCCATGGCAAGTTGTATGTAGGGTTTCACCGTTGTCAATGGCTACCTCCCATCCTCTCAGTGAAAATGTTCAACGCACTCTGTCACAGCACGACTAATCATCTGTCGGTTCTCAATCAGGTTGGAATAGAATCCAGTGATCCTTTTGCGTCTGTCACTAACGCCCAGCCTTCAGGAGTTTGAAGCTCGTCACAGTCATTCAATCCTTGAATCCTACTCAGAATACCACAGACAAGGTTTAGACTTTCCGGATTCTCTTGAATGCCGCCATCAATTTTAGCTTATACCACGAAGATTCTAATTAAGGAATCCAAGAGATATCTACTCAATCTAAGGTAGAACGGAGGTGGTTGTCAGGCACACGTTCATAGGTGAGAATGATGATGAGTGTCACGGATCATCACATTCATCAAGTTTAGGAATAAGTGATATCTTGGAATAGAAACAAGCGTGATTGAATGAAAAACAGTAGTAATTGCATTAATCCATCGAGACACAGCAGAGCTCCTCACCCCCAACCATGGGGTTTAGAGACTCATGCCGTAGAAGATACAATCAGAAACGTGTAATGTGTCATGAGGTACAGATACAATGTCAAAAGATCCTATTAATAGTGAACTAGTAACCTAGGGTATACAGAAATGAGTAAATGACGTAAAAATCCACTTCCGGGGTCCACTTGGTGTGTGCTTGGGCTGAGCATTGAAGCTTCCATGTGTAGAGACTTTTTTTGGAGTTAAACCCCAGCTTTTATGCCAGTTTGGGCGTTTAACTCCAATTCTTATGCCAGTTCCGGCGTTAAATGCTGGGAATTCTGAAGCTGATTTGCAACGCCGGTTTGGGCCATCAAATCTCGGGCAAAGTATGAACTATTATACATTGCTGGAATGCCCAGGATGTCTAATTTTCAACGCAATTGAGAGCGCGCGAATTGGTATTTTGTAGCTCCAGAAAATCCACTTCGAGTGCAGGGAGGTCAGAATCCAACAGCATCTGCAGTCCTTTTAAGCCTCTAAATCAGATTTTTGCTCAGATCCCTCAATTTCAGCCAGAAAATACCTGAAATCACAGAAAAGCACACAAACTCATAGTAAAGTCCAGAAAAGTGAATTTTAAATAAAAACTAATAAAAATGTAACAAAAACTAACTAAAATCTACTAAAAACATACTAAAAATAATGCCAAAAAGCGTATAAATTATCCGCTCATCACTCCCGCGCAACTCTCTGTTCAATTTTTTTTACGCACACCCATCTGATGCGTACGCGTCAGCGACGCTTGCGCATCGTGTGTCATTTTTTTTTCTGGGTCCTGTTCTAAGATAGCTGCATGATCTGTAAAACAGTAAAAACTCAATATAAATCAAATAAGTAAGAAAACCACTACTAACAAAATAAAGCTAAGAATGAAAAGGAATGATCATATACCACGGTGGGTTGTCTCCCACCTAGCACTTTTAGTTAAAGTCCTTTATTTGGACATGTGGTGAGCTTCTTGTCATGGTGGCTTGTGCTTGTACTGATCCAGAAACCTCCACCAATGTTTGTAATTCCAATGGCCACCGGGATTCCAAACTAGGCGCATAACTCCTTTGAGGAAGTTGAAGTAAGTGACAAGGCCCCAAGAGTGTTGATTGTGATAATGAATTCCAGGGTCCCAAACCTTGCTTTTGCACCCGTCTTCTTGTGGATCACCATTGTTCCCACCGGGTGGCAAGCAATCTGAATTCTCACAGAGACATCCAAACAACCTTCTAGACCCATTCAATTGAGCTCTACACCAATCCTTACACTTCAATTTGGAGCATGCAACCATATTGAACCTTGCTTGACAACTCTTACCACTAACCATCTTCCTCTTACTCTTAATGCCACAAAGAGCTCTAAGTTGACCATCCGTCTCTAGTAGCCCATATTCAAGTGGGAAAGTAAAGGTTAAGGATAGGAATTTTACCCTCTTAAATGTTGTATTGGATGGTAATGGCCTTGGGAGAGGTCTTGCAAGCTCCACTCCCTTGTGTTCTTCTTTGAATTCTACCACCTCTTTGCAAGCTTCCTCAATTTCAACCTCTTCTTCTTGGTAGCTTTCTTCTAATTCAATCTCTTCCTTATTGCTTACCAAGGACATGGGAGGTTGTGCATCTTCCTCTTCTTCCATGTGTGAGGATGAAAAGTTCTCTAATTCACTAGAGTATAAACTCCTTTGATTGATTTTCTCACTTTCTTCTATAGGATCTTGCATTATATCTCTTGGGAAGGAACTTATATCCTTTGATTGCTCCTCTTTCTGTGACTTGATAATCGACTACACATGCTTCTCTACATTTTTGACACTCGTCTTTATATCCTATAAGAATTCTTTCTTGAGAAGCTCAAGATCTGATGGTATTTGAGATGAATAAGGAGGAGGTGATGGTTCTTGATAAGTGTAAAAAGAGGATGGTTCTTGGTATGAATAGGGAGATAGTGGCTCTTGATATGGGTAGAAAGATGATGGTTCTTGATATGGATAGAGAGGTGGTGGTTCTTGGTATGGATATGAAGATGGTGGTTCTTGATATGGATAGAGAGATGGTGGTTCTTGATAGTTGGAACATGGAGCATTGAAGTTTCTTTGGTTTTGACTTTGCCAACCAAAATTCGGGTAGTTCCTCCATCCACAATCATATGAATTACTACTTGGTTGGGAGTAGTAACCCAAGTGATCTCTCTCCATTATTTTTCCTTAGCACAACACACCAAACAAAATTAAACGCACCACGTGGTAAACAAGAAAGCAAAGAAGAAAGTACAGAATTCTAAAAATTAAAATAAAACTAACTAGGAAACACCAAACTTAATTTCAGAAATTAAGAAAAATATTAGTGCTATTTATTTATTTAAAAATATTTTTTTTCAAAAATAATAAAATAAAATTAAAATAAAATTAAAAAAAATGCCTAATCTAAGCAATCAAACAACTGATAGTTGTTAATCACAATCAATCCCTGGCAACGGCGCTAAAAACTTGGTGCGGTATTTTATAACCCACAAACTATCCGGCAAGTGCACCGGGTCGTACCAAGTAATACCTTACGTGAGTAAGGGTCAATCCCACGAGGATTGATGGATCAAGCAACAATAATTGAGTGATAGGCTTAGTTAGACAAACAGAAAATAGTGTTTGGAAGTTCAAAAGCATTATAAAGTAAATTCAAAGTTGAAGACAGGCAGGTGAATAGGTGAGGAATAAAATATGGAGAAAGCAGTTAAGGCTTCAGAGTTATCTATTTTTTCGGATTTACTTTTCTTACTAACTATTTTAATTATGTAGGATTTAATTTATGGCAAACTATATGTGACTAGACCCTAATTCCTTAGACCTTTCTAGTCTCCTCTAAAATTCATTAACTGCCAATTCCTTGGTCAATTAATTCCAATTAGAAGCTACATGATCAAATTCCAGTTTATATGCCACAAAAACTCTAATTACCCAAAAATAAAAGAATTATATGTCACGTATCCCGTTAAATCCAGATAATTAAAATTTAGAAGAATATGTTTTCAAGATGTTGTTCATGTAAAGAGTTTTTCCAAATTTTACAAGAACTCAAATAGAAAGAGGGTCATACTTCCGTTCCACCCAAATTCATAAGATAAAGAGCGAAAACAATTCTTAAATTATAAATCCATACATGAATTAAAATAGAAAAAGTAATAAAATCAATCCATACAAATAAACAGAGCTCATAACCTTAACAGTGGAGGTTTAGTTGCTTATGGTAAAGAGAAAATAAGGATTGTAAATTGGAATGGAATAATGTTGTTCTAGAATCACCCTGTTGGAATCATTTTTATATCTAATCCTAATAATTTAAAATCTAATATCTAAAACTAAAATAATATCTTTTCCTAAAAAAAATAAGATTTGAATTTAAATTTGAATTAATTAACAAGTCTTCAGTTGATGGGTGGGGACCACTTGTTTTGTCCATTCTGCAGCTTCTAATCTGTGTTTTCTAGGCTGGATACTGGGTCAAAACAGCCCAGAAATCGCCCTCAGTGTTTTTCTGCGTTTTCTGCACGTGGCGCATGTCACGCATACGCGTCGATGGTCTTTTTTGCGAGTCACGTAGACGCGTCGGTCACGCGCACGCGTCACTGAACAAATCTTCAAATCACGCGTACGCGTCAGTCACGCGCACGCGTCGCCATGGAAAGCTCCAAATCACGTGTACGCGTCAGTCACGCGTACGCGTCGCTCCTCGCTGCCATCTTCTTTTATTCTTGTACTGCAGAAACTCCATCAAATCCAGCCGAATGCTACCTAAAATAAACAAAATTGCAAAAGACTCAAAGTAACCTCCATATTGGCTAAAAGATAATTAATTCTTTATTAAACTCAACAAATTAGATGCAAATTCACTAGAAAAAGATAGGAAAGATGCTCACACATCACCCAACTATATATATGTGACACAGAAAATGAGATTTATAATCGAATAGGCACACTTCGGTAATTTTCATGCAACCAGTCAAATTTTTTAGTTATTTCTTATCTGTGAGAGAAAATAGCATAAATTTTATTGTTTTTTTTCGTAGTTCCAATGAAGCTATAAATGAGCGGGATAGGAAAATTGTGGCAATATTAAGTCTGCATCTAAAGTGGCTGCATTGATTGTTGGCGATGTCGAACAAGTTAGCAAAGATAGAGATATTATTATAGAGAGTCAATCTAAAAAGCTCCAGCAGATTGATGTTTTTCATCCATCTTATTTAGCCTTGCAATATCCATTATTGTTTTTGAATAGGGAGGATAGATTTCGTTTGGGTATTGCAACATCAGATTCTATCTCCGCTAGGCCTACAAAGAAAACAAAACAATCACTTTGCGACAATTCTTTGCTTTTTGACTACAGAAAAGGATGGGTGAATCTCCGTTAATTCTAAGATCAAAGAGATTATTCCAACAGTTTCTGGTAGAAGCCTACACAATGGTGGAATCAGAGAGGTAAAAATTCTTTAGGTGTAAACAACCATAGTTGAGGGTTGATAAATACAAATATCTGCATGAAAGTCTTATAAACGGGGATGTAGATGCTGCAAGGCTTGGCAAAAGAATCATTCTTTTCAGTACTTTTACTGGTGGACCTAGGTATATGATGAATAATTGTAAAGATGCATTTGCAATTTGCAGATATGCAGGATATCCTAGCTATTTTATCACCATGACTTGTAACCCTGAATGGGATGAGATAAAAAGAGAAGTGACTTCCATTGGATTGAAGGCAGAAGACCGTCTTGATATATTGCGTCGAGTTTTCAAGATCAAGCTTGATGGTTTGATTGATGACCTAAAAGAGGGAAAAATCTTTGGCAAAATTTTGGGATGTAAGTTTGTGTTTATGCAACGCTTTATTAAAATCTTATGTTGTAATGCTTTTCTCATTTGTCTTTTTCAATTTTCAGACGTTTGCACTGTAGAGTTTCAAAAGAGAGGGCTTCCGCATGCACATATCCTTTTATTCATGAGTAACGAGTTCAAGTTATAAACACCAGATGACATAGACAAACATATAACAGCTGAGATTCCTGATGAAAATGAAAGGCCAAATCTACATGGAGCTGTTCAAAATTACATGGTACATGGTCCATGTGGTCCGTACAACAAGAATTCACCTTGCATGAAGAATGGATCCTGTTCAAAGTTATATCCTAAAGAGTTTAGACAGCGAACACTCATTGATGAGGCCGAATTTCCCAAATATAGGCATACTGATAACGGTCGAACAATGAAGAAAAGGGAATGTGTACTAGACAATAAGTTCATTGTTCCATATAATCCAGAATTGTTGCTCAAGTTCGGGTGCCACATAAATGTGGAATACACATGCCGAACAAGTTCTATTAAGTATCTGTTTAAGTATGTACACAAGAGTAATGACCGCATAACAGCTACTCTATACAATGCTGGTGATCTGTCAAAAGCCACACAAGTTGTTGACAAAATTAGGAATTACTATGATTGTAGGTACATTTCGGCATGTGAGGCAGTCTGGCGTCTATTTGGATACGAAATCCAAGAGAAAAAACCGTTTGTGATTAGACTTTCATTCCTTTTGGAGGATGAGCAACCTGTGGTTTATGGTGAAACTTCTAATGTGAATGATATCGTCGAAAGAGCAATATCTCATAAGTCAATGTTTTTGGGATGGATGGCGGCGAACATGTCATATCCCTATGCTCGAAGTCTGATTTATGCTGAGTTTCCAACCAAGTTTGTTTGGAAGGACGATTCTTCAAAGTGGTTTCCTCGAAAAAAAGGCTTCAAAATTGGAAGGTTGACTCATGTACCTACAGGTAATGACGAGTTTATATTCAATTTTGATCTTACTTATTTAATGATTTAAATTTAAAATCTTAATAGCCTGTACCCCACGTCCATTTTATTCGATTTATCTACAATAGAAAATAAATGTTCAAATAACTTTCAACAGTTATAATCTGTAGATTATACAATTTTTTATTTTTCTATATTTTTTAGGAAAATTATTCTTATGCGGATGTGTAGCTACATAATAATTAAAATAGCGTAGCTTAATCCATTTAACAACTTAAAAGTGGGATTTTAACTAAGTTTTTTGCAGCAAATACCGAAGAATATTACCAACGACTTCTCTTGAATACTCAAAGAGGACGTATGAGTTTTCGAGATATAAGAACAGTAGGAGGAACAATTTATGCTACGTATAGAGATGCATGCTTCGCCCTTGGACTCTTGCAAGATGACAAAGAATTCATTGATGCAATTAAGGAAGCAAGCTCATGGGCCTCAGGATCATATGTTAGGAGGTTATTTGTCATTCTATTAACATCCAACAATATCTTAAGACCAGAACATGTCTGGGATAGATGTTGGCATGAACTCTCAGAGGATATTTTGTATCGACAGAGAGCCGTGATGAACATGAGGGGTGAGTTTTTATTAATTACAATGATAAAAGTTCTTCCTTATTGATCATTTTTAGTTTGATTGAATTTTTACAGTATTGTATAATATGCAGAGTTAACAATGTCAGATGATGAGATTAAGCAGTTGTGCTTAATGGATATAGACAAGATTTTACATTCCTATGGTAAAACCTTGAAAGACTATCCTCCTATGCCTTTAGCAACTGAAGTTGATAGTTCTTTGTTAAGCGAAAGGGTTATTAGGGAAGAGCTAAACTTTAACAGGGATGATTTAAAGAAAAATACCTCAGACATGTTAGCCATCGCAACACCTGAGCAAAGATATGCATTCGATAAAATTGTTACAGCTGTGTATTGTGATGAAAGGGTTTTTTTCTTTGTGTATGGTCATGGGGTATTGGAAAAACATTTCTTTGAAACCTTATGTCTGCTAAGATTCGCTCAAGGGGTGATATAGTGTTAAACGTTACCTCGAGTGGTATTGCATCTTTACTTCTTCCCAATGGAAGAACGGCACACTCAAGGTTCAAAATACCACTAAATATAACTGAGGATTCTGTATGTAACATAAAACCTGGTTCCCCTCAAGCAATGTTGCTGTTGAAAGCCAAACTTATAATTTGGGATGAGGCTCCAATGGTTAGTAGGTACTGCTATAAAGCGCTTGATAAATGCTTAGGTGATATCATGAGGTGTTCTCCAACATATAGCAAAGATTTGTCGTTTGGAGGAAAAGTGGTTGTATTAGGTGGAGACTTTAGACAAATTCTTCCTGTCATTCTACGAGGATCGAGACAAGATATCGTTCATTCAACCGTGAATTTGTCTTACCTTTGGAAGTTTTGTCAGGTGCTCAAACTAACAAAAAACATGAGACTCTCTGTAAGGACGACTGCTTCAGATCAAGATGCGACAGAGCAATTTGGTGAGTGGTTATTGAAAGTTGGTGATGGTCTAATAGGTGACAATATGGATGGTGAATCTGAGATATGTCTTCCAGGAGATATTGTTATTCCTTCTTTGGACCAGGCATTTGATGAGTTGGTTTATTTTTCTTATCAAATATTTTGGAAAACATGTCCTCAAAGATTTTTCAAAGCAAGAACTATACTGGCTCCCATACTAGACATCGTTGAAGAGGTCAACAACCATCTAATGGCTATCATTCCTGGAGGGAAAAAATTATATCTTAGTTCGGATTCCATTTGTATGGATGAAGGGAATACGGAGAGTCAACTAGATCTCTATGGTCTTGAATTACTGAATAGCATAAATTACTCTGGTTTGCCTCCACATAAATTAATACTCAAGGTTGGTGTTCCGCTGATGTTATTGAGGAATATTGACCAATTCAGTGGTCTTTGTAATGGTACAAGGCTACAAGTTAGGAAGCTTGAAAATCATGTCATAGAATGTGAAGTCTTAATGGGTAACAATGTTGGTCATATTGCTTTGATTCCAAGAATGAATATGGTACCGATAAATGAAACCGTCCCAGTTAGATTCCAACGAAGACATTTTCCCATAATAGTATCATTTGCCATGATAATTAATAAGTCTCAAGGACAAACTTTATCTCATTACTTGCCCAAACCAGTTTTTACACATGGCAAACTATATGTGGCACTTTCAAGAGTTAAGAGTAAGAGATGTTTAAAAGTTTTACTTATGAATCACGTAGAAATGTTTGCAAATTCAACCATCAATGTTGTTTATAGAGAAGTCTTTGAAAAAATAGTATTCTAATGTAAACATTTTAATTTTATTTTAAATTCTGTATCAATGTATAATTATTTTACCTTAAAAATATAAAATAATTATTACTCACTTTTTTTAAGTTAAACTTTAATTTTGATAATAATTTTATAAATTTTTAAAATAATAATTATTTTGTACTTTTGTTTTAAATATCAAAGCATATATTTTTTTTATTTTTATAAATTTTTCCGTGCTGAGCACGGGTTCATACACTAGTATCAAATAATATAAAGAAATATATATTCTCATGCTTTATTTATTTCCCTAATAAAACATATGTTTACCTATTCTACTGATTGAATTTATTTAGTTGGTCGAGTCACCAGTTCACTCGTATATTTAAATAAATATTAATAATTTATATTTTGTGTTATATATATATATATATATATATAACAATTTATTAATTAGTAATAAAATTTTAAATAAAACTTAAATTTATAATAAATTAATTTTTAACTTGTTAAATTAGAGAATATCGTAGATAACTAAAAGGAAGATACTTCGATAAAAATGTTTAAAACGTTTTTTTTAAAGATGTTTATTATTAACTAAAATTTAATACCATAATTGATTAAACTATATTATTTTTGTCAAAAATAGATCAGACAAATTAATTTGGTTAAAAAATCGGTAAACCAAACCTTGAACTAATTTAAATTAATATTCTTTTTTATAGAAAATGACTACAATAACTTTATTATAGAAAATGACTAAAATATTTTTATTATAATTTTTTTAATTTTAAAAATCCTGAATTCTAACCCTATAACGACACAAAGAAAAGAAAAGGGTTAGAATTTAGGGTTCTTAAATATATATATATATATATATATATATATATATATATATATATATAAAAGAATATTTTAGTCATTTTTTATAATAGAAATATTATAATTATTTTTTATAAAAAATATTAATTTAGACCGAAAAGTATAGTTTATTAATTTTTAGGCCAAATCAATTTATCTGATCTAATTTTGATAAAAATAACATAATTTAATTAATTATATGTATTAAATTTTAATTACCTATGCGCTAAAAACGTTTTTAAAAAAAGATGTTTTAAACGTCTTTATCTAAGTGGCTCCCTAACTAAAAATTTATTCTATCATTATTCTGACGTAGGTCTACTTATAGTCTAGATCAACTTAAGTTTAATGGATTCTCTATCGAACTACTAAAAAAAATTGAAAGTATCAAAAGAATGATTTACCCATTTAAAATAATTTACACAAGAGACTCTTTTTAACAAAATATATAATTTCTTGTTACGAAGTTTGTAAAGTTAATAACTTACCAAAATTTTTTTTATACGAGTTTAATTAGAAATTAATTTTTTATCTAACAAAGCAATTCTAAATCTTAAATTTTTCATTTTAAATTATAAAATTTAAATTTTAAAATAATAATTTTACAATAAAAAATTAATTAATATTAACTATTACTTACAAGTTGGTTGTTTATAGTTGCTCTTATTATATATATAAACACTAGCTATGCACTTAATAATATGAAACTCAAAATATTTAATAAAATGCTTTGGATAATCCTTTTAGTTACTGATAAATTGTGTACAAACAAATATCAAACTTTACTTAATTAGTCATCACACTTATGTCACATATTCCAAAAGTTGGACTCCATTGGTCATATATGATCAGTAACATAAAAAAATTCAGTTTTCTAAAAACCGATTGGACCGACTAGTTCAACTAGGTTAATCGGAAATCGATCTCTCAATCGGTTCGATTAAAGTAAAAAATCGTCTAACAAAAAATCGATGAAAAATCGATCAAATTGGCGATTAATCGATGAACTGTTTGAACTGGACGATTTTTTACTGGTTTTTAATTTAAATATATATATATATATAACCCCTTCTCTCTCGCACACACCCACAACCCAGTCACCACCCAGCCCCTCTTTCTCTGTCTCTGATCTCCACACAAAATCCTAGCCGCTCTCTTTCTCCTAGACCGCCAGCAGCAGCAGCCAGCGACCAGCTCCACCGTCATTGACGAACTCTTCTCCTCAGCCAGCGTCGCGCCCTGCCGTCGCGATTCTCTTCTCCTGGATCGCTTCACCTCGCGTCGCCAGGTATGCTCGTTGTTGATGTCACCGCCTCTGTCTTCGTCGTCGCTGGCCACCTTGAAATCGTGTCTCCGTCGGTCTGTCCTCATCGTCAATCCCTCTCTCTCGCGTGTCAAGCCTGTCTTCAATCCCCTCTGTGCCCGAGCTCACTTCCCCTCTTCCATCCCCGTCACTTGGATTCCTCCTTTGCCGCCGATCTTCAATTTACTTTTGCTTGTTTTTGTACTTTATTTGGTTTCTGATTTCTGATTTTGAGTTTGCAAATTCCTGCTTAGCTTGAGTTTATGAATTTCTGAATTTGTAAGTAGATCCCTACCCTGCTTCAGTTTTTATTTTTGGGAGTTAATTGCTGTTTTTTGGATTTGATTATATTGATTGTTGCCTGTTTGTCTGGGTTAATTGTTGTTTTTTCATTGCTGTCTTCTGCATTTGATTTCTGTTGGGTGTTGCTGTCTTCTGTTTTTTAGTTTTTTTTATTTTATTAATTAAATGTATTAATTAGATTTTTGTGATTCTATTTTGTAAGTTTTAAATTATGATTTTGTTCTATTTTTAATTTGTTACTGCAATTTGATTTCATAGTCTGTTTGTTTGATTTTAAATTTAAATTTAAATTATGATTATGTTTGCAAATTCAATGGTTAGTAGTTATTACTGATTTGTTTGTTATTTATTATTATTAGGTTATAAATTAAAATTTTAAATTTTAAATTTTATTAGATTAAATTTTATTAAAATTTAAATATTTAAAATTATATAGTAAATTTTTAATAATTTTATTTAATATTTAATTAAATCGGTCGAATTCTGATTGAATTTCGATCAAACTATTAAACTAGTAAATTAATAACCTCATTAGTTTATTGACCGGTCCGGTTCTCGCAACCTTGTAAAAAATGTAACTACCACTTTTGAAAATTTTGAAGGAAGAAAATATCGAATGAAAACCTATCATAGAAAACTATCTTGTATATTTTATATATAATTAATTTAAGGGAAAGTATGATGAAAATCATATTTATGAAACTTGAAATTGGGCTTATAACGACAAATAGAGAGACATGACCTCCATGCATGGATTAAGACCAACAATAGTTACGTTGATGCTTGACCACGTGCCAAAAACTTTATTTTATACACTTATATTTATTATTTCATCAATTTTAATTTCCCATTTGCATATAGTCAGAATTATAATGCATGCATGCATGGTTCGTTCTCTGAATTTTCTTCGTACCATTCCACTTTCCAGTTGCAATTTGCATTGTATTCTTATATCTTTCTTTGGCCTTGCATCTTAGAGAGAATATATGCTTAAAAATATTTTTTGATTGAATTCTGCTAGGGAGCTAATGAAGTATCTGTATAATGGGTTGTTTATTTGGCTTAATATGAGTTAAAAAATGAACATTTAAGATAAAATACTACTAACTTATCAAACACAATATACCTATATTATCGAGAATAACCATCCGAATACCAGACATAATAAACATCTGATATCCTACTGAAATTAACCCCATTATATGCATTGTACTCCTACTGAAATTAACCCCCATTATATGCATTGTATGACACATGTATTCGTTCTCTATACTTCCTCTTTTTGATTTGATAACCAGAGTATTCAGCTATATGTTCTTAGCTTCTTTGTTGTATGTTAATTAGTTATTGGTCACTAGAAATGAAGGCCACTTGTTTATACCTCTAATATATATGCTTGTCAAATTTTCTAAGACACCGAATTTGATCGAAATATAAGTCCTAAACCTCTTAATTTGGTACAAGAATAATTAACCTGAAAGAATCAATATTCCTTATTCTTATCTACTATTTTATTGTTGGACAACAAACATGTATTCTAGATAACTACGTACTTTTATTTTATGAATTGCCACATATTTTCATTACATTGTGTTGCAGCCTTGCAGGTAATTTAATCTCTACTTACTCATTTCATTTGTATCAAAATATAAGTTTGCATTATGATTCTTAATAATAAACTCCTAAAATTTGAACAAAAAAAAGTCTAGGAAAATTAAAGCCGATTAATTTAAAAATCAGCCAATTATTAAAAAAAGATAAAAAAAATCTAAAACTAAGAAAAATAAAAATATCTAAAATTCAAGTAGAAAAAATAAAATAAAATAAATTTAAAATTTAAAATTTAGAGTGGTTAAAAATCTTAACGGGTAGTCAGCCAACGGTGTGACAAGTCAAATTATAATGATATAAGAGAAGAAAAAGAAGTGAAATAAAATAGAAAAATGGTTTTAAAAAATAAAAAAAATAATAATGAGCCAGTGAATTTACTTGGCTTACTAAAAGACACATGCTTGTTTGGAGAGATTTTAGTAAGGATTTTTCAAAACTTTCACCATGTATTTTATTTGTGACAATTTACAAAACTTTTTCAAATAATTAAAAAAATTCACTATTAATATAATAAAACTTCCATTGAAAAAGTTCAAATAACATAATTAATGAAGAGTTCATGATAGAAATAATATGAGTTCAAAGAAAACAGAAAAAGTGAAACTTGTCAAAACTTAAACCTAAAAATCGGATATCATAATACAAAACATTTTTTATTGTATAATCTAAAATATCGAAAATACTTAATAATTAAAATAAATTAATTAAAATTTATTTTATTTAATATTTATTAATTATTAATAATTTTTTTTCTCTTTAGCATCACTGTTAAAATATATACTTTTTATTTTAATCATATTACAAAACATGGAAATGAAATAGTTACATCATATGGTCAATGGCGGCTGAGCATTTAATCATAGCCGCCAAATGACAAAACCAATTATGTTTTTGTTTTTGTTTTTTTCGCAAAGATAGTAGGTTATATTTCATTAATTATTGAAAAATGAAATATAAAGATGTTTAAAAGCAGGACAACATAATAAAAGGTAGGAATTTCCTAAAAACATTACACTGAAGGTATTCATCCAACGGTGCGTGGTCGAAACATGGAGAAAAATCTTAAAGAAGAAAGAGTGATAAATCATATTGAATGCAACTAAGAGTTTGCCTCATAGAGAGAGTTAAACCCCAAAATGGTCTCTGAGATTGGCATTTTGCACTAAAATCGTCCCTAAAATTTCAATTGCACCAATTACGTCCTTAAGATTGAAAATAATGCACCATATTAGGGAAATGGATCCTCTCCAATTTTTTCAACACTTGAAAAAATGCAGTGTGATCTCTCACCATTAACTTTATAAGTGGGGCCAAAATTAAATATGAGAGAGAGTGTAATGAAGGGTGAGAGATCACAATTGACACCATCCAGTTTTTTCTTCACTAGAGAGGATCCACTCCCCCATATTAGTCCCTGACCCATTTTCCATTAACGACGCGATGACATGGCATGATGACGTGGACTGTAAGTGATACGTGTCGCTTCATGATTTGACCACGTGTAATGATATGATGATGTGGTGACCAGTGACACGTGGCATGCTGATGTGGATGATTGTGCCATGTGTCACAATGTTATTTGGCCACGTGTCCGGTTGTGCCACGTGTCGCAACAGTATTCGCCCATGTGTCATCCATTATGTCATCGTTGTATATGCACCATATTAGTCCCTCACTTTGCATTAAGTGACTCATTTTAGTCCCTAAAATCGAATGTCATGCACCAAACTAATCCATTTACCAGTTTTTTCTCAGTTTTTTCAATAAATTCAAAATTCTCAATATTTTTGAATGCATTAATTTCAATTTTATTTTTTCACATGTTCTTCAAATAAAAGTGTTTTTATAAAATATTTTTTCTCTTGCGAATACCCTAATCGCTGACTTGGAGTTGACGTGAAGGCTTTTCAAACACCTTCACTACCATCTCCGACCTCTTTCAGTACTTTTATAAAATATTTTTTTTCTTGCGGATACCTCTAATAGCCGCCGTCTTGGAGTTAACGTGAAGGCATTTCAAACTTTTCTCATTACCATCTCCGACCTCTTTCGTCTAGACTGTAGAGGTCAAAGGTGGTAGTGAGGGTGCTTGAAGTGCCTTCAATCTAGCTCATTTATACATAACGAAAACACATATCTCATAAGAAAAAAAAGTTTATTTTAATTATTAATTTCTTGTTAAAAACACATGTTTTTTTATGAAAAAAATGTGTCTAATTAATCATATAATTATTTTTTATAATAACATACTTATATATTACAAAATTTACCAATGTTAAATTATTAAAAAAATTATATAATTAAAACTAAAATCTTAAAAAATTTTATAAAAGCACTTGTATTTAAACGATATATGAAAAAATAGAATTGAAATTAGTGTATCCAAGATATTAAAATTTTAAATTAAAAAAATGAGAAAAAATTGGTGAAGGGACTAGTTTGGTGCACGACATTCAATTTCAGGGACTAAAATAAGTCATTTAATGCAAAGTGAGGGACTAATTTGGTGCATATACAACGATGGCATAATGGATGACACGTGGATGAATACTGTTGCGACACGTGGCACAACCGGACGCGTGGCCAAATAACATTGTGACACGTGCCACAACCATCTACGTTAGCATGCCACGTGTCACTGGTCACCACATCATCATACCATCACACGTGGCCAAATCATGAAGTGACACGTGTCACTTACAGTCCACGTCATCATGCCATGTCATCACGTCGTTAATGGAAAATAGGTTAGGGACTAATGTGGTGCATTTTTTTCAATTTCAGGGATAATTTTAGTGCAAAACGCTAATCTCAGAGACCATTTTGGGTTTAACTCTCATGGAGATGATGACTTAAACTGGGAGTTCTTTGGATTTCACAGAGCAACTTGACAGAGCTTGTTAGAATGGCAGACGGCATTAAAGTAGAACCTTCAAAAATCAACTGGTTGCGAGCTTTCCAGCAGTTCCAGCAAATGATGGCAAGTAATTGAGGATTATGGTCAGCATTCTTCAACGGATTAAGCATCTCTGTTGATGCAGTCCACCATGTCCAAAAGTCATTAGGACTCTGAGGGGGAAGACAATCACGAAGATAACTATGAGACCATACGTCTTTAATTCTAGAGCAATCAATCAAACAATGAGTGACTGTTTCTGTTGCTTCATGGCAGCAGGGGCATATTGGTGATATAGATGGGATGCGGTGATGAATCTGAGCAAGCACCGGAAGCCGGCCATGGAGAGCTTTCCAGATAAATAGCTTAATTTTGTGAGGCAAGTTCAACTTCCATAGAGTCAATCCACGGCTTTTTCTGCTACATATAATTTGGGCAAAGCTCCAGAGGCGGATGGTAAAATAAATAGCCAATTCTGTAACATGAAGCTGTATCATATTGCTTGGATTTGTTCAAATCCCATTGCAATTTGTCCCTACTCTGCTGAATTTTAACTAACAAAATCCTGTTTGCAATGTCTTGGGAAAATAATTCTTGAATGAGATTCTGATTCCAATTCCTATCTTCAATAATTAGATCTTTAACTCTTGGAACCAACTCAGAAATAGCCTGTCTATTTGGCATGTCAGAAATCATTAAAGGATACAGAGGAGGTAGCCAAGGATCCTCAAAGATTTGGATATTCTCTCTAGTACCCACAGCCCAATTAAGACCTTGTTCAACAATCTTTTAGCCTTCCAGTATGCTCCTCCATCCCCAAGAAGGTAAGAATCTAATTTCTGCCATTATAGCATTACCATTGCTAAAGTATTTACCTCTTAGGATTTTGGATAATAGGGAAGTAGGCTGTGTTACGAGTCGCCAAAATTGTTTGCCTAAAAGCGCCAAATTTTAGATTCTGAGATCTTTAAATCCAAGACCTCATTCTCTTTGTGGGCGAGTCATAGTGTCCCAACTAATCCAAGCCATCCGCCTTTTAGAACCTTTTTGTCCCCACCAGAACTAAGAAAGTAGAGAGTGAATTTTCAAAATTAAACTATCAGGCAACTTGAAGCAAGACAATGTATAAATAGGAATAGCTTCTCCCACTGCCTTAAGCAATACGTGTCTACCACCTGACGATAGAAGATTGCGCTTCTACCCTTGGATTCTTTTCCGAACCTTTTCTTCAATCATACTAAAAGAAGCCTTTTTCGATTTAGAGACTGTAGAAGGCAAACCAAGGTATTTATCCTGAGCCCCAATATGATTAATATTTATAGAGTTAGCCAGTAGTGTACGAGTAATGGAGGGAGTGTTGTGGCTAAAGAATACAACAGATTTATTAAGATTTACCCTCTGGCCACTGATGCTTTCATAAGAATTCAATAAATGCAGGATATTTGAACATGCTTCAGGATTAGCCTTACAGAATAAGATGGAATCATCAACAAAGAGGAGGTAGTTGACCTTGGGACATCGCCTATGTATCTGAAGACCCTGAATTAGTTTGTTTTGTTCTGCCTTGTGTAGCAAGAAGGAGAAACCTTCTGCATAGAAAAGAAAAAGATAGGGGGATAGATGATCTCCTTGTCGAATACCTCTATTTGGTTTGAAGAAATCATAAGGTTGTCCTTCCACAATAACAGAATAAGAAACAGTTGTCACTAATTCTCGAATCCACATGATCCACCGGGAGTCAAAACCAAACTTCTCCAATATAAACCAAAGAAAGTGCCATTCCACCCTATCATATGCCTTACTCATATCTAATTTTAGCGCCATTTCATTTTCGAGTCCCCTTTTTTGTTCTTCAAGTAATGCATACACTCGTGAGCAATTAGAATATTAGCAGAGATTAATATGCCTTTAATAAAAGTACTATGCGTATGGCTAATTAGTCTATTCATTATACCCTGAAGTCTATGTACAAATACTTTGGAGATAATCTTGTAAAAGACTGAGGATAGGCTTATTGGTCTTACCTGAGTCATATCTTTAGCATCAGAAATCTTGGGAATAAGACAGATCTGAGTGTGGTTAAAACCCCTTAAAATTCTGCCCCCTGAAAAGAAGCTCTTGACTGCTCGAAACACATCACCACTAAGTATGTTCCAGAAGCTTTGAAAAAATATTGTTGTCATACTATCATCTCCTGGAGCACTTTGAGGATGAATGCTAAATGTTTCACATTTCACTTCCTCCATAGTCACTGGTCTTTGAAGCCTACAGTTCATGTGAGCTGTAACCTTATATTCAAAATCAGTAAACAAAGGTTCAGGGTTCTCATGACAAGTGGAGGAAAAGATATTCTTGAAATAAGATTCAGCCACAGAAGCAATACCAGCATTTGAAGTAGCCACTTCACCATCACTGCCATTTAGTTGCCAAATTTTATTCCTTCGGGTTCGATTTCTAAATTTCTGATGGAAGAGAGCTGTATTCTGATAACCGGATTTGAGTCATTTGACTCTAGACTTATCTTTCCAATAAGATTCCTCATTTTGCAATGATTTTTCAAGTTTATCCTCTATTTCTGAAATGATGTCACCTCCATGAATTCCTGCTAAACGAAGTTCCTCTAATTCAGACTATAGTAAATCAATCTCCACATTCGAATTAGATCTGTGTTCTTGCTGCCATCTGAAAATCTTATGCCGACAACGCTTTATTTTTTGAGCTAGGATATACATGGCTGAACCATCAATCTGTTCGTGCCAAACCTCTCTAATCTGCCTTATTTCATCATTGGAACACCATCTTTCTTGGAATTTGAATCGGCGTTTAGATCTCTCAGTTCTTGGATTAGAGTCTAAGAGAAGAGGGGAGTGATCCGACCCTGATTCTGACAGTCTAAGAACCATTGCATTGGGATAGAGTTGCTGCCAATCAACTCCTACCAGGAATCGATCCAGTCTTTCTTGTATCAACTCATCACCTCTCCGTCTATTTGACCAAGTGAATGGTCTTTCGACCATACCAATATCAATCAGGGAATTATCATCAATAAAATTGTTAAAGGTTTCAATAGAAGATGGAGATTTAACACCCCCACCTGCTTTCTCCAATTGATTAGAAATGGCATTAAAATCACCCATTAACACAACCTTACCATCGAACTGTTGGGTGACTGAAGTTAATTCAGCAAACTGAGCCATTCTATGTTGATCATTTGAACTGAGATAAACACCTAAAACATCATAGGGATCATTAGAACCAGCTGTCAGAACTGATGCTGCAATGAAGAATATACCATTCTATAAAATTTGAACAGTGCAACCATCCCTCCATGCAATTGCCAAACCCCCTGATAATTCATTTGGATCCACAATAAACCATTCCTTGAAACCACATGATCTTAGTTTTCCTTCAACTTGACGAGATTGATTTTGTTTCACAGATAAAACCAACCTCTGGGGAGTAGGATTTGCAAATCCCTTTAAGATTGTGGATTGTCAAGGGTCTCCCCAAACCCCGACAATTCCACGAGAGCAGTTTCATATTTCTTTGGGTGCCACTTGAAGGCTGGCACCCTCCACCGTCATAGCATCAGAGACAATATCATTGAGACAAATTTTCTTTGAAATATCTTCAGTACCATTACCTCTACTCCTCTGTTTGAAACCTATCACCGACTTTCTGGCAAGTTGTTTCAGGTTTGGCTTTTTGTTCTCCTTTTTAAACTTGGATATGACGTTGTTATTGTGTTGGACATTATTCATGAGATAGGATATCTCCAATAAAGCATTAGAAGAAGAATTAGTATCAGTAGCCGTACCTGTGTTTTCTGATTCACCCTCATTTTCTGCTCTAGAACCCGAATTGGTAGCAATTTTTTCATTATTCTGTTTTTTCTGATCATCTTGCACACTCATTTTTCAGAAACTATCCAAAAGCCAAGTAGGTGGAGATTTTTTCTTCGGTTGAGCTGGAATAGAACCATCCCGAGGTTGGTTAGGATTGAAGGAAGCTCTCTCTTTTCAGTTAAACGCCTACCGACTTGATCTGCCTTAAGCCATTCACCAACTCTATCTTCCTTGATATTGTTTTAGGCAGAATCATCAATAAAAAATTGGCAGTTCTTAGATTTATGCCCCAATTTTACACAATAAGTACAAAACACACCTATACGTTCATAGCGTACTCTAATTTCCAGCATTTTCTGATTAGGATCAAGCAATTTCAATGTATCCCTCACTCTTTTATCACCGTTCAGTTCTACTTTAGCCTTCACTATGCGTGTATCTTTGCCTCTAACTTCAAATAGAGCAACATCTTCAATTTGACCAAGTCTCCCACCCAATTTTCGGCCAACCTCAAGCGTTTTGTATTGTTCAGGCAATTCCCAAAATTGTGCCTATACAGGAAAAGAAGAGATGTGATTATCCTCCATGTTTATTGACTGCTTCCATCTGCGGACATGAATAACAAAACTCTTGAATAACCAAGGCGAACCCCTCTCAATTCGAGTCACATCAGAGTCATTCTCAAAGAAAAATTGAAACTGGTTCCTGGATTTTTCGACTACTCTAAATCCTTCTAGTTTATTCCATATTGCATAGAGAGCTCCTTCTATGGTACATACGGAAAATATCCGATCTGAGAAAATTCTTCTGGACAGGCTCTGTGAACAGGCTTGAATTCCTTCAGAAACATCTTCATAAGCTAAAACGATCAAATCATCCTCCTAATCACTATAAATTATATGAGGGTTTTGAGTCTCTGATTTGTTACTCATGGTGTAGAGAAAATCAGAACTGATATTTAATGATTCAGAGAGAAATAAGATATATGGAATGAGTGAATTAGAAAACAGAATGAATTAAAAGAGGAATGAATTGGAAGAGAAAACGAAAATTAGGAAACTAAATGAGAAAGAAATTAAGAAAAAAAATAGAAAAAGATGAAAAAGACTTTAACAAAAAAAAAAAAAAAAAACAAAAATATAACCATAAAGACGACGTAATAAAACCCTAGCAAAATATAGATGAACTTATGAAACGTTAGATGAGGAGTACGTACTTCCACTTATTTTCGAACATAACACAAAACCAATTATATTAATTACATGAATGATTCCTTTTATTATATTAATATTTTGAATTTTTGATCCATTGGTCTCAAAACGGCGAACGGCTAGCGGTCAATCAACATGCCTTTCTCAATTTCAAAAAGTGCTTGGGCCAACAGATATTAATATTATCTATCTTTCTATATATTTAATTATTTATTTCTACGTGCATGCATGGATTTTGCCGGTCAACAATGTTCCATGCTAATATAACTTATCACCAATAAATCGATCTTAGCTTATTTGTTTCATGACAATAAAATTATTATTTCGAACTAACATTTGAATAATAAATCAATCACTAAAATTAATTATTAGTATAAAATATATATTAAAATATAAATATATATTAAAAATAAATTAAATTATATATATTTATATATAAATATATTAATAATAATTTTAATAATTAATTTAAATATATAAATAATATTTTAATACAAAAATACAATGTTAAATAAATTTTAAATTTTAAATTTTAATAATATAAAAATAAAATATTAATAAAAAATATTTTTTAATGTAAATAAAAAATACTAATTGTTTATCATTTTTCGCTGCAAAAAGTTAGAATGAATGTAAAAGTTAAACTCAAATATATTCATACAATTAACATTTAATATATGTGACGCCTGTTATCAATGTCATCGTTGATGACCAACAAGTCAAATATTATCACCTCAGACAGCTAAGATCAATCGACGACTTACAATATGACGCGTTTTCTATACATTCGTAACGGTCAAAGTATATATCAAAGTGTAAAGTTATTATATTATATTATATTATATTATATTATATTATATTATATTATTAATTAATTATTAAGGAAGATGCATATGGCTGCATGCAATCAAAATCAAAAACAACAAAGGACTTGAAAAAGTAGAAAGTTTTTGCCTCCACGCTTACTATAGAGAGCATAAAATTCCAACAAGCACTTTTTGCCATTCTCTACAAAAAGTCATCAATCTTAGAAAATGAAAAACCATCCAAATCTTTATAAATAGTGATCAATCAAAATACTCTTTTACCTGACACAAAGTATCGCAAAAAATTTGTAAATACTCTGATTTTTTCAAGTTAGTTGCGGTACTTTATGCCAAGTGAAAAAATACTTACATGACCTATAAATGTTCTCTTTTGAATAAGTTGTAATGAAATCTTGAGAAAGTCACTTTTGATTTATAAGTTTGGTTTGGTGATTAGGATTGTTGTTCAAAGAATACTCACATGGTTGAGGGTTTGGGTTTGGCTACACCAATGTTTAACATCATTTGAAGAATAGCCAAGCTAGGGAGGAAAACAATAAGGATATGGACACAAGTGTGATGAGATAGCGAAAATGTTCCATAATTGTATTTTTACAATTTTAGATGATGTTGTAGGAAAATGGAGAACGAAAATGATTTGTTATGTGATAGAGATTGAGCTATGTAGATCAATTCTATTGCTTGTGGATTTGGATGGTTTTTCATTTTCTACCCGGAAGAAGTGCTCCGAATAAAAGGAAGGATAAAGGGAAGGCTTTGGCATTTCTTGTAGACATATTTACATCAATGTAAGTTCAAAATCCTTTTATTCAGAGTATTTCTTCGGCTATAGGTTATTGAAATAGGTTCAAAATCCTCAAGATCAACAAAATTCTTTAAATTCAAATCATATAAAATTGCACACACAATAAATTACCGTAAATCCTAATCCACAATCAATTACTAACAATCACAGTTTATATATCATTGTAACACAACTAGAAAATGGATTAATACAAACAGATTTACAGACGGATTTAGTCTATTACAGACGGATTTTTAGTTACTGACGAAATTACCGACGGATTTTGTCCTTCTGTAAAAGTCCCGTCGAAAATTATTTACCGACGAAAATCCGTCGGAAAATTACAGATGGATTTTTAGCAGTTACCGACGGATTTTTCCTCTGTAAATTTTCTATCCATTTTCCAAAGGCGACGAACTTTCCGACAGATTTTCCGTCTGTAATTACAGACGGATTTTTCGACAGATTTTTTGTCTGTAATTACAGACGGATTTTCCGACAGATTTTTCATGACAGATTTTTCGTCTGTAATTTGAATTTTGAAAAATCATCTCGTTCTTATTATAGACAGAAAATCCGTCTGTAAATCCGTCAGTAAGATAAAATAGAATTTTTTTTAGATTTTTCCATTGCAAAATGAATACTTTAGATTTGTTTTCTAAATTTACTCCATCAAACACTGTAAATTGAAAAAAGAAAGCCAAAACTCACATAAATAAACATAATATTCATTACATGATACCTATAAAATTGGATGTTATTTTTCAACATCATTGACTAATATCTCATTGTCTTAATAAAAAAATACCCAAAAAAAATAAGATGACCATCCCAATGTTACATGAATGTCACAAATTACACTTAGCACTTAAAGATAGAATAATCTAAAATATTAATAGATAACTAAGTTGCATTAGCAGCATCAAGCTCCACATTGAAAGTTAATCTTGACATCTCCTGACTGAAATAGAATTAAAATCCAAATTAGAATTGGAGTAAATCAATCTATGCCAAAGAATCAAAACATAGAAAAACAGAGAGAACAACAAAAGCAAACAGAGATCAGAACAAAAATAAAATAATTAAAGGGTTCTTCACAGAATGCGGAATGAAAAAGAACATTTGAAAGAACTCACCTGGGCTAAGCAAATTCAAACCAGTAGGAAGCCTAGGCACAACAACAGCAGGATGATTCTGCACACACGCCAAAAAACCCTCAGACAGTTCAGCAAATACAACTCATCGTAAGATTCAACAACACTAGGGAAATTATAGTTAAGAGAAGGATCAAGTTAAGAGAAGCTCAGGGCATTTTTAAGCGAAATGCAAAATGGCTCCACTGAAAAATATAATCTGACCAGGATTCATGCCATAAGAGTTCATTGGATTCACATACCTGTAAACTACTTGTGCCGCAGCCTACAACTGTGATAGTCCCACCGGTAACAGCTGCACCTGCGAGGAAGTAGCTGGCACTAGAAGCATCGCCTTCAACAAAAGCATTCCCAGGAGACCTGGAAGGAAACTTCCAATTATAGTCACAATAATTTAATTCTGAAATCTTTACAACTCAATAATAGAAACTGTAATACCCGGTCTAACCGAAATTTAATTAAATAATAAGTTAAGGAGGAGCGAATATGGTTAGAAGATTTGGCAATTGGAATTTGATGATTTAAATATGATATTTGGATTCAGTGAATTTTTCCGAGTCGGAAGACATAGTTTTCTGCGTAAAAGCGCGCAGTGAAATTTTGACCGGCAGTACCGGCTGAGACCTGTCTGGTACTGCAGCTGAGAAAATTGATTATGAGTAAATAAGATTAAGAAGTGAGGAATTATGATTAGGGGAGGTAGAAATATTTAAAGTGCGATTTGGAGCGCTAATCTTAAAGGTTTTGGCCCAAAATTGGGCCAACGGACAAAAATAAGTGAACCGGGCCTAAGTGGGTCCAAGACCCAACATATATAAACATTAGTTATGAGCATTTCAGCTCATTTTACCCTAAAAGAAGGTTGGGGCGCTGAAATAGAGAAGAGAGAAGAGAAGAGAGAAAACCTAACTCTCTTTGATCTTCAAACCACCATAACTTGAGCTACGGAGCTCCGATTGACGAGCCGTTTGCGGCCACGCGTCGCTCTTCTCATCCTCTACATTTCTATCTAAGTTTTGTGGTGAGTATTCCATTCATCTCTGCCCAGTTTTCGAATTTCCCCACTGTTACACGTTTTTGGGAAGTTAGTGTTGAAATCTTGTAATTTTGGGTGTTTAGGAATACTCCAACATGGATTCTAAGTGAGTTCTATCCCTACTTCATATGGGCTGAGGTAAGAAGTGCTCAAACCCTTGTGATTTGTGATTTTTATGAGCCCTAGGTTGATGTATGTATGTGATATTGGTTATGTTAGTGTATTTGATGATCTTGGTGCACAATTGGAAAATTGGTGTTACTTGAGGAGCTTTGGTGAGGCTTGGGGCTAAGGTTGGTGGAGACTTCCAAAGAAGAGGCTTAATTGATTTGGCTACAAGAGGTACGGTTTAAGTTTCATTTAAGTACCGTGTGGTGTGATGAGAATTCCTAGGCTAGATGCCCCTAGGATTAAGTTTGGATTGTGTAAATGGTTGATGCTAATATGCATAGTTGGTATGTAATGTGAATTGATGATTGAGTTGAGAATTGTGTGGCCTTGTATGCTTGGTGTATTGAAAATTTGATGTATTGGGTAATGAGTATTAATCTGTGGTTTATGCATTTAAATTGTGAAATTGGGCCGGAGGCTGTAAATTTTAGGCCGGAGGCCGGAAAGAGGTAAGGGAGGTAAGTTGATGTGTGCATTGTATGATGACACAAGTGATTGGATGAATTTCATATAATGAATATGCGAATGATTGGGTTGATTGTTGAATAATAAGGTTTGAGGAGTTGAAGAGTGAAATTATGTAGATGAAGTATGTTTGGTTTTGGGTTGAGAAATATTATATGGTCATATATGTGATTATGATTATTGAGGTCTTGATGGTATGATGATGCATGAGAGGTATATATATTGTGATATATGCTTGAGGAATGATTAAGGTTGATTTGTGGGTGAAACCACGTGATAGTGATTATGATATTGATTATGTATAATGATGGTTGATTGGAGATAGTATTATTGGAAATTGAGATGAGGAAGGATGTATGACATGTTGATATGTTTGTAATTTAGCCATTTGCTTGAAATGGGTAAAGATGGTTATATGATGGTTTTGTGATTCGTGGTAAAGTGTTAATGTATGAGTTGAGGAGGCTTGATGTTGATTTTGGTATATTTTGATTGGTTTCAAAAAGGGTTGAAATTAGCATGTTTTGGTTGATTTTGAAAAGAGTTGAAAATGGCTTGTTTTGAAAATGGCACTTTGTGGTTTTATATGAAAAACATGGTTTTTGGGCATACTTTGACGGGACATAACTTGGACTACGGATCTTTGTTTTGTGCCAAATCTGTTTAGAAATGAAATTGGATCCGGGATGTCCATGCCGTTCGAAGAACGGGTGAAAAACGATTTAAAATGAGAAAGTTATGTCCGTCGGAAGTTTGGGGGTTGAATCTGTGAATTCTGCAGCTTTTAACTTAGAAAATTTTTAGCAGAATGACCCTCCACGCGTAGGCGCACTTGGCGCGTACGCGTCGTTCTTCGAGAAGGCACCATCCACGCATGCGCGTGGTGTGCGCGTGCGCGTCGATGCGCTGCACCCAATGCCCAGCCATTTTCCCGAGAGTTGTGCCAGAGTTGTGCCAGTCTTGTGCTTGGGGCGCAAGTGTACCCACGCGTACGCGTGGCTGACGCGTACGCGTCGTTGTCTATTTTTTTAATCCACGCGTCCGCGTGAATGGCGCGTATGCGCCGATGAGTTTTGTGGCCATCCACGCGTGCGCGTGGAGTACGCGTACGCGTGGCCCTGTTTTCATCCCAAAGTTGATTTTTGAGTTTTAAAAGCCAAATCTCATACTTTTAAGCCTCCGATCTCACCCCTTATGTATTAAATCATTATGATATGCCTATCAATGAGAAAAGAGTTAGGGGATGTGGTAACTTGCGAGTGAAGCAAGGGGAAAAGTTATGATCAATGATGATCAACGATGATTATATGAGATATGGAGGATGACGGTGGGAGTACCGTGTATGCCATGAGCCGAAGGGCTATATTTATTGATAAATGGCTGGTTCTTGATTGGACCATGAGCCGGATGGCTGAGTTATTGCCGGGTCACGGCAAAGCCATTATTGATTATGGCTGAGAATAATTGCATATATGATTAATGAATGAATGTGTTAAATGGATAATAATGGAAGATGTTGAAATGTGATGTGTAACCCCGGGTAGTAGGCAGTGGCGTTGTCCACTTGCTCCGGGTGTGAGACAGAAAACGATATTTATGATAAATGAGTTTAATTATGGAGTTTTGAATGAATGTATTTGTGATACCTGGGTAGTAGTAAGGGTTGTGGTTCGTCCCACTTGCTCCAGGTTAATGTTTGAGATTTGATAACAATGAGGATTGGTAATTTGAATTGAGATTAAATGAATATATGCTTAAGATACCTGGGCAGTAGCAAGGGTTGTGGTTCGTCCCGCTTGCTCCGGGTTAATGCTTGAGATACCTGGGCAGTAGCAAGGGTTGTGGTTCGTCCCACTTGCTCCAGGTCAGAGATTGTGACGCCTGGGTAGTAGCGGTAGTAGTGGTGAATCCACTCGCTCCAGGTTGAGCTGTTAAACACCCGCCTGGGTAGTAGCCGCAATAGTGGTTGTTCCACTGGCTCTGGGCTGAGCGGGTAGTAGCAAGGGGGTTGTAGCTCAAACCTACTTGCTCCGCAAGGGGTGTTTCTGTCCATGGTTAGCTACCAGGACGTGTCGGGTTGGCTATATAACCGACAGATGATATCATCAGCCATAGGACAGGCATACATCATTTGCATATGTTTGAATTGTTTGGGTTTGCCTATTTGTTTTGGATTTCTATATCATATATGCTATGTTACCTGATTACATGCTACTTGTTCTACTTGTACCTTATTTGTGTATTACTTGTCTGTATTGCTTGTGTTTGTACAACTGAGAGATCCCTCATGATGGTGTTGGTGGATGTTGGGGGCTGTTCTTGATGAGATGAATTGATAATGCGATTGCATAATGATGATGATTTTTGAATGAGATCATTTGAGCCCCCTGGGTAGACGCAGTGATGTGATTTCACTAGCTCCAGGCGAGGGTATGATGTATTGATATAGAGTTGCTGAGGCAGAACAACTGGTAATGGTTTTGCTTATGATTCTGAGTCTGATTCGTGAAAGAATCAGCGAATTGGGAAATATGTGTAATATGACTAGATTTAGTATCCCCTTACGTCAGATGCCTATTTATGGATTAGTGAGAATCTAGGCTGGATATTTGGTGAAAAGGAGTTTAGGATGCTTAGTGAGTTTTTATTGCAGTGCATTGTATTTATTTGGCACTTTTACCGTACTGGGAACCCATGGGCCCGGGGTTCTCATTCCGTATATATCTCTTGTTTTTCAGATACAGGTTCATGTGCTCAGAAGTGAGCTGCGGTTCGTCTGAGAGACGGCGAAGATATTTATTTTCTCTACTTTGTGTTTTGCTTAGAATCTCTCCACCTTTGTTCTGAAAAGATTATATTATGTATTGAACTCTTTTGGAACTTGCCTATAGAAGCTCTTATGTTTCCTTTGGGAGAGATTAGGATATATTGTTGTCAACTACTTTCATACTGTACCCTAGCCGGCCTAAACTTCGCGGGTCGCGACTAGTGGCTATTACTTATGTTATATATATCTATCTGTTATCTATCTCTTAACCTCCTTTATGCCTTGTCCGTATATCGCTTTCGGCTTCACGTTTTATCTTTTCGTTGTCGAAACGTGAGTGATATGTCTTCACGATTTTATTTCTACTCTTTTCAGGCTTCTCGATTAATACTCCTTTCGAAATTACCTATATTTATATATTAAAAATCCACCTGAGAGTCGTACCACCGTAATATCATTGACTTATGACTCGAGCATAAGGATTTGAATATTAGGGTGTTACATTATGGTATCAGAGCAGTTCGTCCTCGTGAGCCTGAGGGATGGAACTGCTTATGCTTCAATGCATACTCTGAGTCTGTGCCTGTGCTAGTTAGGGTATCTAACTGATACATCTAGCATGAAGTCCATGAGTGTACCTTTGGTACTTTGAAGCACCATACTTCCGATATTGAGACTGATCAACTTGATATCGATTGTTTGGTGTGTATAGGAACCAGATGGCGCCTCGTGGACCCAGTCAGGGACGTGAGAGAGATCGTACTAGTACGCAGGAACCGGAAGTCAACCCGAATAATCCGATAAACCTTATGGCGGCGTTGGAGAATATGGCTGCTGCTATGCAAGCCACTGCGGAGACTCTTGGGCAACAGATAAACAATAATGGCAATGGCGGAAGGGAAGCTTAGGGCCCGATGACACTGGCAACTTTCTTAAAGGTTAATCCACCTAAGTTCAAGGGGACCACCAATCCGACTAAAGCTGATACTTGGTTTCAGGCCATGGAGCGAGCGCTGCAAGCGCAGTTGGTGCCTGAAGAGCAGCGTGTTGAATTCGCTACCTATCTGCTCATGGGGGAAGCATCGCATTGGTGGCAAGGGGCTCGACGTCTCCTGCAACAGGGGAATGATCATATCACTTGGGATGCCTTCCAGGTGGAATTCTATAAGAAGTACTTTTCAAATTCCGTCAGAACAGCCAAGGAATTGGAGTTACTGCAGCTGAAGCAAGGTGCTATGTCCGTATCTGAGTATACAGACAAATTTGAGGAGCTATTCAGGTTTTTCCGCATGTGTCAGGGAGCTCCGGGAAACTTCGAGGAATGAAAGTGTATTAAGTATGAGGGAGGACTTCAAAGTGAAATTCTGAGCTCCGTTGGACCGATGGAGATTAGGGTCTTCTCCGAACTTGTGAACAAGAGCTGTATTGCTGAAGAATGTGTGAGGAAGGCTGTTGAGGCGAAGAATGACCGTCGGGAGTCCCACCGCAGGGAGCACAATCAAGAATACCCAACAAGGGGTCAAGAGTTTAAGAGAAGAGAATACCCCCAACGTTTTCCTCAAAGGCGAAATGACTTTGCGACGAGTGAGGAGTCCCAAAGAAACGGTAAGGGAAAACAGGCAGCGGCTACTTCGGATGTTTTGAGCTGTCGGAGGTGTGGAAGTCATCACCCAAATAGGCCGTGCCGATTGGGGTTAGGTGTATGTTACAAGTGCGGGTTACCAGGGCATGTATCAAGAAATTGCCAACAAGGAGGGAGTCAGGATACGGGCCGATTACGACAGTAAGATTGAGGTAATTATTATCATCAAGCTTAAAGGACAGTGCATGATTTTATAATACCGCCTGTACAGTAGAACTGGGACTGCCGAACTTAATATTAGACTGAGAAGTAAACCGGATGGTCCGAGTAAGGATTTACCTTAATACAAATGGATAAATGCCTATGATGTAAATGATTTTCTGTTGAGAATGATGTGTTGTGTTTGTTATGTAGTTGGATGAATTCTAGATTTTTGGTAAAACGGATTGACCCGTGACTTTTAGTTCCTTTGATTTAAATAGATAAGAAATGGTCCTAAATGATGGATTTGGAAACGTTGATTTGAAATGCCAATCATGCTAAGTTGTGGTTGGATACTTGAGGAAATAAGTGGTGGAGCTAATACTTGACGAGAAGTCAAAGTGGCATAGTAGAAGCTTGCTAAAGCGTTAGCATACTAGGGTAATAATAAGGAAAAGTGGGATATGATTAAAAATGCTTTATGCTTTGAGTACTTAAAAGTTTAGCGAGCTTATACAGATACTGATTCTCGATAATTGGAATTAATTGCGGCGGTGAGCCTTAATGGTTCTGAAATAGATGAGGAAATTATCATTGATGCATAGTCAGATTTAGATGATGATTGAGTGCAAGTTGTTGTGTTTGAGAGATGAGTGCTATGATGATTGGTCATGGTGACCTTGGATTTTGATCAAGATTTGTAATGATCGGTTTCAGAGAAATCGTTTGGAAACCTTTAAATTGCAATACTAATGCGGTACTGAGATTGGTTTGAGGGAACCCGTGACGGGTGGTAAACTCCAATTTTTAGGGAGGTGCTGTTGAAAATTCTCCCAAGAATTGAAGGAGTGTTGGTTATATTTTTGAAAATGATTTTTGATCTGAGTAACTTCAACAAAAGAGATGTGTCTCAAAAGCTTTTATAGATTATTAAAGGGAAGCGGATTCATAAGAGTTTGTCAGCTTGTTAGTACAAACTCATGGAATTTAAAAAAAAAACTAAGAAAGCTTTGATTGATTATAGTGATGTGGGATGATGGCTATGATTAACGATGATAGCAATATTATTGATGAGATTTAATAGGGTGTGAGTTGATGAGACGATAAAAGTAAGGAACGAATAACCGAGATCCTCAGAGATAGAGAAATCAGAGCGCGGCAACGGAAGCGTGCCGAGTAAAAAGACCTTGGGACTGTTATGCGTTGGATATAAAGGCACACTACGTGCGCGTACTCGTAGTGATGGATGGAATTTTCGAGGGCGAAAATTTCTGTTAGGGGGGTAGAATGTAATACCCGGTCTAACCGAAATTTAATTAAATAATAAGTTAAGGAGGAGCGAATATGGTTGGAAGATTTGGCAATTGGAATTTGAAGATTTAAATATGATATTTGGATTCAGTGAATTTTTCCGAGTCGGAAGACATAGTTTTCTGCGTAAAAGCGCGCAGTGAAATTTTGACCGGCAGTACCGGCTGAGACCTGTCTGGTACTGCAGCTGAGAAAATTGATTATGAGTAAATAAGATTAAGAAATGAGGAATTATGATTAGGGGAGGTAGAAATATTTAAAGTGCGATTTGGAGTGCTAATCTTAAAGGTTTTGGCCCAAAATTGGGCCAACGGACAAAAATAAGTGAACCGGGCCTAAGTGGGCCCAAGACCCAACATATATAAACATTAGTTATGAGCATTTCAGCTCATTTTACCCTAAAAGAGAGGTTGGGGCGCTGAAATAGAGAAGAGAGAAGAGAAGAGAGAAAACCTAACTCTCTTTGATCTTCAAACCACCATAACTTGAGCTACGGAGCTCCGATTGACGAGCCGTTTGCGGCCACGCGTCGCTCTTCTCATCCTCTACATTTCTATCTAAGTTTTGTGGTGAGTATTTCATTCATCTCTGCCCAGTTTTCGAATTTCCCCACTGTTACACGTTTTTGGGAAGTTAGTGTTGAAATCTTGTAATTTTGGGTGTTTAGGAATACTCCAACATGGATTCTAAGTGAGTTCTATCCCTACTTCATACGGGCTGAGGTAAGAAGTGCTCAAACCCTTGTGATTTGTGATTTTTATGAGCCCTAGGTTGATGTATGTATGTGATATTGGTTATGTTAGTGTATTTGATGATCTTGGTGCACAATTGGAAAATTGGTGTTACTTGAGGAGCTTTGGTGAGGCTTGGGGCTAAGGTTGGTGGAGACTTCCAAAGAAGAGGCTCAATTGATTTGGCTACAAGAGGTACGGTTTAAGTTTCATTTAAGTACCGTGTGGTGTGATGAGAATTCCTAGGCTAGATGCCCCTAGGATTAAGTTTGGATTGTGTAAATGGTTGATGCTAATATGCATAGTTGGTATGTAATGTGAATTGATGATTGAGTTGAGAATTGTGTGGCCTTGTATGCTTGGTGTATTGAAAATTTGATGTATTGGGTAATGAGTATTAATCTGTGGTTTATGCATTTTAATTGTGAAATTAGGCCGGAGGCCGTAAATTTTGGGCCGGAGGCCGGAAAGAGGTAAGGGAGGTAAGTTGATGTGTGCATTGTATGATGACACAAGTGATTGGATGAATTTCATATAATGAATATGCGAATGATTGGGTTGATTGTTGAATAATAAGGTTTGAGGAGTTGAAGGGTGAAATTATGTAGATGAAGTATGTTTGGTTTTGGGTTGAGAAATATTATATGGTCATATATGTGATTATGATTATTGAGGTCTTGATGGTATGATGATGCATGAGAGGTATATATATTGTGATATATGCTTGAGGAATGATTAAGGTTGATTTGTGGGTGAAACCACGTGATAGTGATTATGATATTGATTATGTATAATGATGGTTGATTGGAGATAGTATTGTTGGAAATTGAGATGAGGAAGGATGTATGACATGTTGATATGTTTGTAATTTAGCCATTTGCTTGAAATGGGTAAAGATGGTTATATGATGGTTTTGTGATTCGTGGTAAAGTGTTAATGTATGAGTTGAGGAGGCTTGATGTTGATTTTGGTATATTTTGATTGGTTTCAAAAAGGGTTGAAATTAGCATGTTTTGGTTGATTTTGAAAAGAGTTGAAAATGGCTTGTTTTGAAAATGGCACTTTGTGGTTTTATATGAAAAACATGGTTTTTGGGCATACTTTGACGGGACATAACTTGGACTACGGATCTTGTTTTGTGCCAAATCTGTTTAGAAATGAAATTGGATCCGGGATGTCCATGCCGTTCGAAGAACGGGTGAAAAACGATTTAAAATGAGAAAGTTATGTCCGTCGGAAGTTTGGGGGTTGAATCTGTGAATTCTGCAGCTTTTAACTTAGAAAATTTTTAGCAGAATGACCCTCCACGCGTAGGCGCACTTGGCGCGTACGCGTCGTTCTTCGAGAAGGCACCATCCACGCATGCGCGTGGTGTGCGCGTGCGCGTCGATGCGCTGCACCCAATGCCCAGCCATTTTCCCGAGAGTTGTGCCAGAGTTGTGCCAGTCTTGTGCTTGGGGCGCAAGTGTACCCACGCGTACGCGTGGCTGACGCGTACGCGTCGTTGTCTATTTTTTTAATCCACGTGTCCGCGTGAATGGCGCGTATGCGCCGATGAGTTTTGTGGCCATCCACGCGTGCGCGTGGAGTACGCGTACGCGTGGCCCTGTTTTCATCCCAAAGTTGATTTTTGAGTTTTAAAAGCCAAATCTCATACTTTTAAGCCTCCGATCTCACCCCTTATGTATTAAATCATTATGATATGCCTATCAATGAGAAAAGAGTTAGGGGATGTGGTAACTTGCGAGTGAAGCAAGGGGAAAAGTTATGATCAATGATGATCAACGATGATTATATGAGATATGGAGGATGACGGTGGGAGTACCGTGTATGCCATGAGCCGAAGGGCTATATTTATTGATAAATGGCTGGTTCTTGATTGGACCATGAGCCGGATGGCTGAGTTATTGCCGGGTCACGGCAAAGCCATTATTGATTATGGCTGAGAATAATTGCATATATGATTAATGAATGAATGTGTTAAATGGATAATAATGGAAGATGTTGAAATGTGATGTGTAACCCCGGGTAGTAGGCAGTGGCGTTGTCCACTTGCTCCGGGTGTGAGACAGAAAACGATGTTTATGATAAATGAGTTTAATTATGGAGTTTTGAATGAATGTATTTGTGATACCTGGGTAGTAGTAAGGGTTGTGGTTCGTCCCACTTGCTCCAGGTTAATGTTTGAGATTTGATAACAATGAGGATTGGTAATTTGAATTGAGATTGAATGAATATATGCTTAAGATACCTGGGCAGTAGCAAGGGTTGTGGTTCGTCCCGCTTGCTCCGGGTTAATGCTTGAGATACCTGGGCAGTAGCAAGGGTTGTGGTTCGTCCCACTTGCTCCAGGTCAGAGATTGTGACGCCTGGGTAGTAGCGGTAGTAGTGGTGAATCCACTCGCTCCAGGTTGAGCTGTTAAACACCCGCCTGGGTAGTAGCCGCAGTAGTGGTTGTTCCACTGGCTCTGGGCTGAGCGGGTAGTAGCAAGGGGGTTGTAGCTCAAACCTACTTGCTCCGCAAGGGGTGTTTCTGTCCATGGTTAGCTACCAGGACGTGTCGGGTTGGCTATATAACCGACAGATGATATCATCAGCCATAGGACAGGCATACATCATTTGCATATGTTTGAATTGTTTGGGTTTGCCTATTTGTTTTGGATTTCTATATCATATATGCTATGTTACCTGATTACATGCTACTTGTTCTACTTGTACCTTATTTGTGTATTACTTGTCTGTATTGCTTGTGTTTGTACAACTGAGAGATCCCTCATGATGGTGTTGGTGGATGTTGGGGGCTGTTCTTGATGAGATGAATTGATAATGCGATTGCATAATGATGATGATTTTTGAATGAGATCATTTGAGCCCCCTGGGTAGACGCAGTGATGTGATTTCACTAGCTCCAGGCGAGGGTATGATGTATTGATATAGAGTTGCTGAGGCAGAACAACTGGTAATGGTTTTGCTTATGATTCTGAGTCTGATTCGTGAAAGAATCAGCGAATTGGGAAATATGTGTAATATGACTAGATTTAGTATCCCCTTACGTCAGATGCCTATTTATGGATTAGTGAGAATCTAGGCTGGATATTTGGTGAAAAGGAGTTTAGGATGCTTAGTGAGTTTTTATTGCAGTGCATTGTATTTATTTGGCACTTTTACCGTACTGGGAACCCATGGGCCCGGGGTTCTCATTCCGTATATATCTCTTGTTTTTCAGATACAGGTTCATGTGCTCAGAAGTGAGCTGCGGTTCGTCTGAGAGACGGCGAAGATATTTATTTTCTCTACTTTGTGTTTTGCTTAGAATCTCTCCACCTTTGTTCTGAAAAGATTATATTATGTATTGAACTCTTTTGGAACTTGCCTATAGAGGCTCTTATGTTTCCTTTGGGAGAGATTAGGATATATTGTTGTCAACTACTTTCATACTGTACCCTAGCCGGCCTAAACTTCGCGGGTCGCGACTAGTGGCTATTACTTATGTTATATATATCTATCTGTTATCTATCTCTTAACCTCCTTTATGCCTTGTCCGTATATCGCTTTCGGCTTCACGTTTTATCTTTTCGTTGTCGAAACGTGAGTGATATGTCTTCGCGATTTTATTTCTACTCTTTTCAGGCTTCTCGATTAATACTCCTTTCGAAATTACCTATATTTATATATTAAAAATCCACCTGAGAGTCGTACCACCGTAATATCATTGACTTATGACTCGAGCATAAGGATTTGAATATTAGGGTGTTACAGAAACTTACTTGTACTTTTGACCTCCGTGGACCAAGAACCTATCCCAGTTACCACTGTGCTCCACATGGACTCCAAAGCGCTCCATCAGTTTCAAAGTCATATCAACGTAGGGAACAGAAATCAGTTTATCGATAATCTCAATTTCAACATCACCAAGGGCCAAAGGAGCTGCCATGAGCAATGCAGTCAAGTATTGACTGCTAATTGATCCAGACACACCTGCAAATAAGATGAATAAAAGCATTTGAAAAGGATCAAATAAACACCGGTTACAATATTTTTCTTCAGAGAAGTTATAATTAAAATACCATATCTATGTAAAGTTATCGAGAGTTTGTAAGTAACTTTAGAAAATTAAGCAATCCCATTTCGAAGGACAGTCCATGACTCAGTTCTCAATTTGACCAAAAAATTATAAAAGTGATGGATAAAGTTTGATAAGAAAAATCCTCATCCAACATTCCTCTCACTATTTAATTCAAGAACCAATCAATGGTTTGTAATTGTCATTCTAAAATAGAAGAAAGATCATTCAGTATGTTTTATCCAATGCATGTTTTATCCAATACCAGTATCCAATGCAAACATTAATGACATTAGAAAATGACACTGAATCCCACACCTTTGCTTTTGGAGCGAGACGAGCCATGAGAGCTGCAGCAGCATTACCAGCATTGTTTTTCTCTATGAAACTGATGGTTGAATTGATGACAAGCAAAGTGATAATACCAACAAAGTCTTGCCAATCAGGAGGCTTACCCTGTACAATAATAATAAGAGCAAGTACAAAATAATCAAACTCAGATTGAGTTCACCTAAACTTAGCAAAAAGTTGAGTTAATTCAAGAGTTTGATACACCTCCATTGCTAATAACAAGTTTTAGAAGCTAGTAAGCACACTTACCCCTCCATTGGCAAGAGCAATTGCCATTATAGCAGCAGCCTCCATAACCCAAGAAAGGAGATTCCACATAAATCCCAAGAACTTCAAAAACTTGCTCTCCTGAAAAACACAACCCAGAACAAGATAATTTACCAAAACGAAAAAGGAGAAAGAAAAATTCATGTGGGGGTCAATGAAATGAGAGAAAGGTTAGACCTTTTTCTCTTCAAGCTTGTTGTGGCCAAAAATGGCGAGTCTTTCCTTAGCAGCCTTGCTGCTGAGACCTTCTCTGCTACATCTCAGATTCTCAAAAACCTCCTCAATAGGTATGTTCTCCTACATTCATTCATCAAAACAAAAAACAAAAAAAAAACATCAATGAGGATAACAATTAGACCAAAAAAGACCCAATAAATGATAGTGATTCAGATCTATGTTACCAAATCCACAGTTTCTTTGAGAACAGCCTCTAACTCCAAGGATTTGTCCCCCACGGATTTGTCCCCCTCTCCAACTTAAACTACAAACTCTGACAAGCTTTATTTTCAATGCATATTTCAAATTATTCAGTATCACTAGAAAGAGTTTTATCCAACTAATATCATTATCTAAAGTTTGTCTGGACAATTCATAGAAATAAAAAATAAAAAGAGAAAATTAATAGTTAAAAGAAGCAGAGATGAATGAAAGAGTTTGAAGTACCTTCCAACATCACCAAGCTTGACCAAACCAGAATTAACCCCAAGACATGGAACAGAAGCAGCAGTCTTAATCATTTTAGGAGCCTCTATAAAAATAATAGGTGAACCTATCTCTAGCTTTGGACCCTTTGCTTGCAGTTCTATGTTATCTTCTGATGAGTCTTTTGATTCATACTTTAATTTTAGTTAGATACTTATATATCTTTATGAATAATAGTCAAAGATTTATTCATCCTTTAATCTTTTGTTTTATAAAAAAAAATAAGGAGACATATTATTAATCCTTCTCTACATGTATAAATTTTTAAATAATGATTTTTGTGCACATTATATACATAACAATTTATTTTAACTATAATCATTTTATTACTATAATTTTTATTTTATTTTAACTATAATCATTTTTGTGCCTATATACATAACAATTTAACTTTCTCATGAAAATGATTTAACAAGATATATTAGAAATTTTTCGCCAATAAGTTTAGAATTTGATCTTATTACTTTATTCCTCTAAATGAAAGTTGATTTTTGTATAAGATAAAAAATGAATCTATACATCAATTATATAATTATCTTCTTTTGATCAATCCCAAAATCTGAGATCTCATAAAAATTCAATTTACCTGAGTCATGCATCTAGTTGCTAGAATGCGGATTAACTTGTTGAAGTAAGGATCATCACCCTGAAAAAGTGTTTGGATAAGAGAGAGAACACCTTAAAGATCAAATATATCAAATGCTTGAGCTAACAAAGCCAAAAAGCAATACAACTAGACATCATCATCATATATAAAAAGTGCAAACCGAAGTGTCAATGGGAAAAAAAATGGACAAGTAGAATAAAAAATATCAAGGAAAAGCCATTTACCACAGCATGGTCAAGAGAATCAGCCAATGCTTTTGAGGACGAGACTTCCAAGTGCAGGCCAACTGCAGCAGCAGTACGTAGCAAAGGTTCAAGCATCTCTCTAGTTGGTGTTAGATGGCGCCTGAACAAGAACCAACAAACAATTAGAAGATAGCAATTAACCTTTCTTTTCATATGTAAAGTCGGTTAGCATTTCTAACCAACAGCCTCACATGCTTGTGAAAGTGATGATTCTCAATATCACATACCATGTTCTAGAGAAAGATACCAAAAGAATATTGAGATACCAAAACTTAATTTCAAAAAATCAGATCAGGAAACAACCTTAATAATGAGCATAGAGGAAAACTTTTAAGAATTTGTTCTGCAACCGAAACATTAGCAGCAAGCATAAACTCCTCCACCATTTGGTTGGCTTCCCGAATCTGGTTGATCAAAAACTTGATGAAACATTGGTGCGCGAAATTGTGAACAATACTTTTTCACAACTCAAATAATCCCCGGTAATGGCTCCAAGAACTTGGTGGCTCAATACCATGGCATTACACAACTTCGCACAACTAACCAGCAAGTGCACTGGGTCGTCCAAGTAATAAACCTTACGTGAGTAAGGGTCGATCCCACGGAGATTGTTAGTATTGAAGCAAGCTATGGTCATCTTGTAAATCTTAGTCAGGCAAACTCAGATGTATATGGTGATGAACGAAAATAACATAAAGGATAAGGATAGAGATACTTATGTAATTCATTGGTAGGAACTTCAGATAAGCGCATGAAGATGCCTTCCCTTCCGTCTCTCTGCTTTCCTACTGCCTTCATCCAGCCCTTCTTACTCCTTTCCATGGCAAGCTCGTGTAGGGTCTCACTGTTGTCAGTAGCTACCTCCCATCCTCGCAGTGAAAGCTAATGCATACACTCTGTCACAGTGCTGCCAATCACCGGTGTGGTTCCCTCCCCTACCGGAATAGAATAACTCTTTTGCGTCTGTCACTAACGCCCAGTAGGTTACAGGTTTGAAGCACGTCACAGTCATTCAATCATTGAATCCTACTCAGAATACCACAGACAAGGTTAGACCTTCCGGATTCTCTTGAATGCTGCCATCAGTTCTTGCCTATACCACGAAGACTCTGATCTCACGGAATGGCTGGCTCGTTTGTCAGGCGAGCACTCGGTTGTCAGGCGATCAACCATGCATCGTGCAATCAGAAATCCAAGAGATATTCACTAAGCCTCAGATGCTTGTAGAACAAGAATGGTTGTCAGTCACCTTATTCATAGGTGAGAATGGTGATGGGTGTCAATCATCACCTTCATCAAGTTGAAGAACAAGTGATATCTTGGACAAAGAACAAGCGGAATTGAATGGAAGAACAATAGTAATTGCATTAATACTCGAGGTACAGCAGAGCTCCACACCTTAATCTATGGTGTGTAGAAACTCCACCGTTGAAAATACATAAGAACAAGGTCTAGGCATGGCCGTGAGGCCAGCCTCCCAATGATCAAAGGATCTAAAAATAATCCAAAGATTTCTAATACAATAGCAAAAGGTCTTACTTATAAGAAACTAGTAGCCTAAGGTGTACAGAAATGAGTAAATGACATAAAAATCCTCTTCCGGGCCCACTTGGTGTGTGCTTGGGCAAAGTATGGACTATCATATATTGCTGGAAAGCCCAGGATGTCTACTTTCCAACGCCGTTGAGAGCGCGCCAATTGGGCTTCTGTAGCACCAGAAAATCCGCTTCGAGTGCAGGGAGGTCAGAATCCAACAGCATCTGCAGTCCTTTTTGGTCTCTGGATCAGATTTTTGCTCAGGTCCCTCAATTTCAGCCAGAAAATACCTGAAATCACAGAAAAACACACAAACTCATAGTAAAGTCCAGAAAAGTGAATTTTAACTAAAAACTAATAAAAATATACTAAAAACTAACTAGATCATATCAAAAACATACTAAAAACAATGCCAAAAAGTATACAAATTATCCGCTCATCACAACACCAAACTTAAATTGTTGCTTGTCCCCAAGCAACTGAAAATCAAATAAGTTAAAAAGAAGAGAATATGCAATGAATTCTAAAAACATCTGTGAAGATCAGTATTAATCAGATGAGCGGGGCTTTTAACTTTTTGCCTCTGAACAGTTTTGGCATCTCAATCTATCCTTTGAAATCCAGAATGGTTGGCTTCTTTAGGAACTCAGAGTCCAGATAGTGTTAATGATTCTCCTAGTAAGGTATGATGATTCTTGAACATAGCTATTTATTGAGTCTTGGCTGTGGCCCAAAGCACTCTGTCTTTCCAGTATTACCACCGGATACATACATGCCACAGACACATAATTGGGTGAACCTTTTCAGATTGTGACTCAGCTTTGCTAAAGTCCCCAATTAGAGGTGTCCAGGGTTCTTAAGCACACTCTTATTGCCTTGGATCACAACTTTTTTTTTTTTTCGTTTTCTTTTTCTCCTTTTTTTCGGTTTTTTTTTTTTTTTTTTTTTTTTTTTGAATAGCAATGCTTTTTCTTGCTTCAAGAATCATTTTATTGATTTTTCAGATCCTCAATAACATGTCTCCTTTTTCATCATTCTTTCAAGAGCCAACATTCATGAACCACAAATTCAAGACACATATGCACTGTTTAAGCATACATTCAGAGAACAAAAATATTGCCACCACATCAACATAATTAAACTATTATAAAATTCAAAATTCATGCAATTCTTCCTTTTTCAATTAAGCACATTTTTATTCAAGAAAGGTGATGGATTCATAGGACATTCATAACTTTAAGGCATGGACACTAAGACACTAATGATCATAAGACACAAGCATGGATAACATAAGCATAAAATTCGAAAAACAGAAGAACAAATAACAAGGAAATCAAAGAACGGGTCCACCTCAGTGATGGCGGCTCTTTCTTGCTCTTGAAGATCCTATGGAGTGCTTGAGCTCCTCAATGTCTCTTCCTTGCCTTTGTTGCTCCTCCCTCATGATTCTTTGATCTTCTCTAATTTCATGAAGGATAATGGAGTGTTCTTGATGCTCCACCCTTAGTTGTCCCATGTTGGAACTCAATTCTCCTAGGGAGGTGTTTAGTTGCTCCCAATAGTTTTGTGGAGGAAAATTCATCCCTTGAGGAATCTCAGGGATCTCATGATGAGTGAGATCTCTTGTGTACTCCATCCTTTTCTTGGTAATGGGCTTATCCTCATCAATGGAAATGTCTCCCTCTATGTCAACTCCTACTGAATAACAGAGGTGACAAATGAGGTGAGGAAAGGCTAACCTTGCCAAGGTAGAGGTCTTGTCTGCCACCCTATAGAGTTCTTGGGCTATAACCTCATGAACCTCTATTTCTTCTCCAATCATGATGCTATGGATCATGATAGCCCGGTCTATGGTAACTTCGGACCGGTTGCTAGTGGGAATGATTGAGCGTTGTATGAACTCTAACCATCCTCTAGCCACGGGTTTGAGGTCATGCCTTCTCAATTGGACCGGCTTTCCTCTTGAATCTTGCTTCCATTGTGCGCCCTCTTCACATATGACTGTGAGGACTTGGTCCAACCTTTGATCAAAGTTGACCCTTCTAGTGTAAGGATGCTCATCTCCTTGCATCATAGGCAAGTTGAACGCCACCCTCACACTTTCCGGACTAAAATCCAAGTATTTCCCCCGAACCATAGTGAGATAATTCTTTGGATTCGGGTTCACACTTTGGTCATGGTTCTTGGTGATCCATGCATTGGCATAGAACTCTTGAACCATCAAGATTCCAACTTGTTGAATGGGGTTGGTAAGAACTTCCCAACCTCTTCTTTGAGTCTCATGGCGGATCTCCGGATATTCACCCTTTTTGAGTGAAAAGGGGACATCGGGGATCACCTTCTTCAAGGCCACAACTTCATAGAAGTGGTCTTGATGCACCCTTGAGAGGAATCTATCCATCTCCCATGACTCGGAGGTGGAAGCTTTTGCCTTCCCTTTCCTCTTTCTAGAGGTTTCTCCGGCCTTGGATGCCATAAATGGTTATGGAAAAACGAAAAAGCAACGCTTTTACCACACCAAACTTAAAATGTTTGCTCGTCCTCGAGCAAAAGAAGAAAGAAGAGAGTAGAAGAAGAAGAAATGAGGAGGAGGGGGATGGTGGTGTATTCGGCCAAAGAGGGGGAGAAGTGGTGTTTAGGTTGTGTGAAAATGAAGGGTTGAAGAAGGGTATATATAGGAGAGAGGGGGGTGAATGGTTCGGCCATTATGGGTGGGTTAGGGAGGGAAAGTGGTTTGAATTTGAAGGGTGAGGTTGGTGGGGATTTATGAAGGATGGATGTGAATGGTGAAGATAAAGATGGGATTTGATAGGTGAGGGGTTTTTGGGGAAGAGGTGTTGAGGTGATTGGTGAATGGGGGAAGAAGAGAGAGAATGATGGTAGGGTCCTGTGGGGTCCACAGATCCTGTAGTGTCAAGGAAAAAGCATCCTTGCACCAAATGGCATCAAAATCCACGTTTTGACCCATTTCTGGCGTTAAACGCCGGGCTGGTGCCCATTCCTGGCGTTTAACGCCAGGTTTTTACCCTTTACTGGCGTTTAACGCCAGTCTGGTGCCCCTTTCTGGCGTTAAACGCCCAGAAGGGTGCCAGACTGGGCGTTAAACGCCCAACTGCTAGGCTGACTGGCGTTTAAACGCCAGCAGCATCTTCCTCCAGGGTGTGCTGTTTTTCTTCCTGTTTTTCATTTTGTTTTTGCTTTTTTCATTGTTTTTGTGACTTCTTATGATCATCAACCTACAAAAAAAAGATAAAATGACAAAAGAAAATAATTAATTATAAAACATTGGGTTGCCTCCCAACAAGCGCTTCTTTACTGTCATTAGCTTGACAGAGGACCCTCATGGAGCCTCAGGGATGCTCAGAACCGTGTTGGAACTTCCCAACACCAAACTTAGAGTTTGAATGTGGGGGTTCAACACCAAACTTAGAGTTTGGTTGTGGCCTCCCAACACCAAACTTAGAGTTTGACTGTGGGGGCTCTGTTTGGCTCTGTTTTGAGAGAAGCTCTTCATGCTTCTTCTCCATGATGACAGAGGGATATCCTTGGGCCTTAAACACCAAGGATTCTTCATTCACTTGAATGATCAACTCTCCTCTATCAACATCAATCACAGCCTTTGCTGTGGCTAGGAAGGGTCTGCCAAGGATGATGGATTCATCCATGCACTTCCCAGTCTCTAGGACTATGAAATCAGTAGGAATGTAATGGTCTTCAACCTTAACCAGAACATCCTCTACAAGTCCATAGGCTTGTTTCTTGAGTTGTCTGCCATCTCTAGTGAGATTTTTGCAGCTTGCACCTCAAAGATCCCTAATTTCTCCATTACAGAGAGGGGCATGAGGTTTACACTTGACCCTAAGTCACACAAGGCCTTCTTGAAGGTCATGGTGCCTATGGTACAAGGTATAGAAAACTTCCCAGGATCTTGCCTCTTTAGAGGCAGTTTCTGCCTAGACAAGTCATCCAGTTCTTTGGTGAGCAAAGGTGGTTCTTCCTCCCAAGTCTCATTTCCAAATAACTTGTCATTTAGCTTCATGATTGCTCCAAGGTATTTAGCAACTTGCTCTTCAGTGACATACTCATCCTCTTCAGAGGAAGAATACTCATCAGAGCTCATGAATGGCAGAAGTAAGTCCAATGGAATCTCTATGGTCTCATTTTGAGCCTCAGATTCCCATTGGTCCTCATTGAGGAACTCAGAGGAGATTGGTACACGCCCACTGAGGTCTTCCTCAGTGGCGTCCTCCTCCTCTCTTTCCTCTCCATATTCGGCCATGTCTATGGCTTTGCACTCTCCTTTTGGATTTTCTTCTGTATTACTTGGGAGAGTGCTAGGAGGGAGTTCAGTAACTTTCTTGCTCAGCTGACCCACTTGTCCTTCCGAATTTCTGATGGAGGACCTTGTTTCATTCATGAAACTTTGAGTGGTCTTTATTAGATCAGAGACCATTGTTGCTAAGTCAGAAGTATTCTGCTTAGAACTCTCTGTCTGTTGCTGAGAAGATGATGGAAAAGGCTTGCCATTGCTAAACCTGTTTCTTCCACCATTATTGTTATTGAAACCTTGTTGAGGTCTCTCTTGATTCTTCCATGAGAAATTGGGGTGATTTCTCCATGAAGAATTGTAGGTGTTTCCATAGGGTTCTCCTAGGTAATTCACCTCTTCCATTGAAGGGTTCTCAGGATCATAGGCTTCTTCCTCAGATGAAGCTTCCTTAGTACTGCTTGGTGCATTTTGCATTCCAGACAGACTTTGAGAAATCAAATTGACTTGTTGAGTCAATATCTTGTTCTGAGCCAATATGGCATTCAGAGTGTCAGTCTCAAGAACTCCTTTCTTCTGACTAGTCCCATTGTTCACAGGATTTCTTTCAGAAGTGTACATGAATTGGTTATTTGCAACCATTTCAATCAATTCTTGAGCTTCTGCAGGCGTCTTCTTCAGATGAAGAGATCCTCCAGCAGAGCTATCCAAAGACATCTTGGATAGTTCAGAGAGACCATCATAGAAAATACCTATGATGCTCCATTCAGAAAGCATGTCTGAGGGACATCTTCTGATTAATTGTTTGTATCTTTCCCAAGCTTCATAGAGGGATTCTCCATCCTTCTGTCTGAAGGTTTGGACTTCCACTCTAAGCTTACTCCATCTTTGTGGTGGAAAGAACTTTGCCAAGAAGGCATTGACTAGCTTTTCCCAAGAGTCCAGGCTTTCTTTAGGTTGAGAGTCCAACCATATTCTAGCTCTGTCTCTTACAGCAAAAGGGAATAGCATCAGTCTGTAGACCTCAGGGTCAACCCCATTAGTCTTGACTGTGTCACAGATTTGCAAGAATTCAGCTAAGAACTGATGAGGATCTTCCATTGGAAGTCCATGGAACTTGCAATTCTGTTGCATTAGAGAAACTAATTGAGGCTTAAGCTCAAAGTTGTTTGCTCCAATGGCAGGGATAGAGATGCTTCTCCCATAAAAATCAGGAGTAGGTGCAGTAAAGTCACCCAGCACCTTCCTTGCATTGTTGGTATTGTTGTTGTTTTCGGCTGCCATGTGTTCTTCTTCCTTGAAGAATTCGGTCAGGTCCTCTAAAGAGAGTTGTGCCTTGGCTTCTCTTAGCTTTCTCTTCAAGGTTCTCTCGGGTTCAGGGTCAGCTTCAACAAGAATGCCTTTGTCTCTGCTCCTGCTCATATGAAAGAGAAGAGAAAAAGAAAGTGTGGAATCCTCTATGTCACAGTATAGAGATTCCTTGAAATGTCAGAGAAAAAGAGAAATAGAAAGAAGAAGGAGAGGAAGAATTCGAACTTTAATTAGATAAGGTTCGAATTGTGCATTTAGAAGGAGTGGTACTCCATAAATAGAAGGATGTGGGAAGGAGGGAAGATGATTTTCGAAAATTCATTTAAAAGATTTTGAAAACATTTTGAAAATTTGATTGATAATTTTCGAAAATTAAAAGTGAAAAAGAAATCAAGTGATTTTTGAAAAAAGATTTTGAAATTAGAAATTAAAAAGATTTGATTGAAAACTATTTTGAAAAAGATGTGGTTAAAAAGATTTAAGTGAAAAGTTATGGTTTTAAAAAGATGTGATTGAGAAGATATGATTTGAAAACAATTTCAAAAAGATTTGATTTTAGAAATTAATGACTTCCCTAACAAGAAAAGATATGATTTGAAACATTTAAACCTTTCTCAACAGAAAAGGTAACAATCTTGTGATGTTTCAATCAAATCATTAATTGTTAGTAAGTATCTTTGAAAAAGGAAAGAAATTAATTTTGAAAACATTTGATTGAAAAGATATGATTTGAAAAAGATTTGATTTTGAAAAACTTTGAAAACTTGGAAAAAAATTGATTTGAAAACAAAATCTTCCTCCTAGCACCATCCTGGCGTTAAACGCCCAGAATGGTATACATTCTGGCGTTTAACGCCCAAAATGCTACCTCTTTGGGCGTTAAACGCCCAACCAGGTACCCTGGCTGGCGTTTAAACGCCAGTCTGCCTTCTTCACTGGGCATTTTTGAATGCTCAGCTTTTTCTGTATAATTCCTCTGCAGTATGTTCTGAATTTTCAATTCTTTGTATTATTGACTTGAGAAGACACAAATTAAAAATATTTTTGGATTTTTTAATAATCAAAATGCAACAGGAATCAAATAACAATGCATGCAAGACACCAAACTTAGCAGTTTGTACACTACTGACACTAACAATATGAGAATGCATATGAGACACACAAAATGCTCCAAGTCAATAGAATTCAAAGATTAGAACACAAAAATCATCAAGAATTACTTGAGGATCCTTAAGACACATGAATGAATGCATACAATTGACACCAAACTTAAGATGAAACACTAGACTTAAGCAGGAAACATCAAATATTTTTGGTTTTTTATGATTTTGCAAATTTTTTTTTTGTGATTTTCGAAAATTAAGTGGAAAAAGGTATCAAAATTCTTAATGAGAATTCCAGGAATCAGTGCAATGCTAGTCTAAGACTCCGGTCCAGGAATTAGACATGGCTTCACAGCCAGCCAAGCTTTCAAAGAAAGCTTCGGTCCAAAACACTAGACATGGCCAGAGGCCAGCCAAGCCTTAGCAAATCACTGCTCCAAAAGCAAGATTGACGAGAAATCAACAAGCTCTTGTGGTGATAAGTTGAAACCTCGGTCCAATCAGATTAGACATGGCTTCTCAGCCAGCCAGATTTCAACAAATCATCATGAAACTCTAGAATTCATCTTCAAGAATTTCGAAAAAAAATAATACCTAATCTAAGCAACAGGATGAACCGTCAGTTGTCCAGCCTAAACAATCCCGGGCAATAACACCAAAACTTGATGTTGTTGCCGGATCTTGGCACTGATGTTACCAAAAGCTTGCTCAAAACTTGAACAATCCCCGGCAACGGCGCCAAAAACTTGGTGCGCGAAATTGTGAACAATACTTTTTCACAACTCAAATAATCCCCGGTAATGGCTCCAAGAACTTGGTGGCTCAATACCATGGCATTACACAACTTCGCACAACTAACCAGCAAGTGCACTGGGTCGTCCAAGTAATAAACCTTACGTGAGTAAGGGTCGATCCCACGGAGATTGTTAGTATTGAAGCAAGCTATGGTCATCTTGTAAATCTTAGTCAGGCAAACTCAGATGTATATGGTGATGAACGAAAATAACATAAAGGATAAGGATAGAGATACTTATGTAATTCATTGGTAGGAACTTCAGATAAGCGCATGAAGATGCCTTCCCTTCCGTCTCTCTGCTTTCCTACTGCCTTCATCCAGCCCTTCTTACTCCTTTCCATGGCAAGCTCGTGTAGGGTCTCACTGTTGTCAGCAGCTACCTCCCATCCTCGCAGTGAAAGCTAATGCATACACTCTGTCACAGTGCTGCCAATCACCGGTGTGGTTCCCTCCCCTACCGGAATAGAATAACTCTTTTGCGTCTGTCACTAACGCCCAGTAGGTTACAGGTTTGAAGCACGTCACAGTCATTCAATCATTGAATCCTACTCAGAATACCACAGACAAGGTTAGACCTTCCGGATTCTCTTGAATGCTGCCATCAGTTCTTGCCTATACCATGAAGACTCTGATCTCACGGAATGGCTGGCTCGTTTGTCAGGCGAGCACTCGGTTGTCAGGCGATCAACCATGCATCGTGCAATCAGAAATCCAAGAGATATTCACTAAGCCTCAGATGCTTGTAGAACAAGAATGGTTGTCAGTCACCTTATTCATAGGTGAGAATGGTGATGGGTGTCAATCATCACCTTCATCAAGTTGAAGAACAAGTGATATCTTGGACAAAGAACAAGCGGAATTGAATGGAAGAACAATAGTAATTGCATTAATACTCGAGGTACAGCAGAGCTCCACACCTTAATCTATGGTGTGTAGAAACTCCACCGTTGAAAATACATAAGAACAAGGTCTAGGCATGGCCATGAGGCCAGCCTCCCAATGATCAAAGGATCTAAAAATAATCCAAAGATTTCTAATACAATAGCAAAAGGTCTTACTTATAAGAAACTAGTAGCCTAAGGTGTACAGAAATGAGTAAATGACATAAAAATCCTCTTCCGGGCCCACTTGGTGTGTGCTTGGGCAAAGTATGGACTATCATATATTGCTGGAAAGCCCAGGATGTCTACTTTCCAACGCCGTTGAGAGCGCGCCAATTGGGCTTCTGTAGCTCCAGAAAATCCGCTTCGAGTGCAGGGAGGTCAGAATCCAACAGCATCTGCAGTCCTTTTTGGTCTCTGGATCAGATTTTTGCTCAGGTCCCTCAATTTCAGCCAGAAAATACCTGAAATCACAGAAAAACACACAAACTCATAGTAAAGTCCAGAAAAGTGAATTTTAACTAAAAACTAATAAAAATATACTAAAAACTAACTAGATCATATCAAAAACATACTAAAAACAATGCCAAAAAGTATACAAATTATCCGCTCATCAAACATCCACAAAAATCACCAGAAAAATTAGAAAAGAAAGAACATAAAGATAATCTGAATTACTTATGTAAAGCCACTGGGCCCTCTAATGTTATCAATTATCACACACAAAAGAAAAAGTAATGCATAGTAGGGTATCAAAATTCACCAAAGATATAAGTCCTTTGATTTCAGCACCACCACCACCGATTTCGTGAGAGAGTAACGAGCAAAAGAAGCGTCAGCTGAAGAAAAATATAAAATACGAACGAATAGAAAAGTTAGGGTTTGCGATCTACCAGCTGTGCGAAGGGAATCTGACAAAGAAAGCGCTGATCTGGAACGAAAAGAAGCTCGAAATCCAACGGCGACGGATCTTCTACGGTGGCGGTGGAGGCTGTGTCTGTGTAGGGGCTGCGGTGGCTGCGCCGCTGAGGGGCTGCGAGGCTGTGGGGGTTGCGGGGAGCTGCGAGGGCTGATGCGGGGGCTGCGTAGCTGCAGCGGCGGCAGAGACTGCGGTGACTGTGGGCGGCGGGGTGCAAGGCGAAGAGTTGGAGGGATGAGCCTTCTACAGCGTTCGAAAACTAGGTATAGATATTGAATGGATATTTCAGTGAATGGATTGCGGTGGATTTTGATTGCGGTGTGAATGGAGCGTGAATAGAGTGTGATAAAACTAGGTTTTCAATATTTTCGACGGATTTCATTTGTAATAATTTAATAAAATGCGCGTTTTGTCTATTTAATTACAGATGGAAAATTCGTCTGTAACCATTCCACGAAAAAAAAATTATTTTTTCGACAGAATTATCGACAGATTCTCTTTTCCGTCTGTAATTTATGCTAATCTATTTTTTTGTTTTCCGACAAAAAATCTTTCTGAAATTCTCTCTGTATTTCAGTGGGATAAAATTCGTCAGAAATTTCTGTCTGTAATAACAAGTTTTCTAGTAGTGTAAATCTGCTGTTGGTCCCAAGCAACTTGAGCTTAACTCAACTTGAGCATTTAGTTATATGATTGCATATATAATAGAGCACAAAATAAGTAGTTAGGTCTGCCTACAATTGTACAAAGATCTAAAATATCCACATTTAGTTATGTAAAAGAAAAAGTGGCAAAAAAACTACAACAATGAAAGAGATCATTACTATCAGTAAGGGATTGAGAGGTGCTGATAAAGGCTATTGGAGCTACCATCCTAGTCTACACTTTTAGATATTTTAAACTGCCTGAAAAATTCTTAGAAGACATTCAAAGACAATTAATGCAGTTTTGGTGGGGTCAAAAACATGATGAACGGAAATTACAATAGATCAGTTAGGACACATTGTGTAGACCAAAATGTCAAGGAGGTATGGGTTTTAAAGATCTCAAAACTTTTAATCTTGCGATGTTGGGAAAGCAAGGGTGGTGATTTCTTACGAAACCTTATTCATTAGTTACAAGAGTTTTTAAAAGCAAGTATTTTAGACACTGTGATTTCTTAAAATCAGGTGTTGGGAATAATTCTTCATGGGTGTGGAGAAGTCTACTAGAAGGGAGAAAAATCATTGAACAGGGGATAATTTGGAAAGTAGGGAGACGGAGCTCAATAAACATTTGGGAAGCAAACTGAGTAGCCAAAAGTGAAAAAAAATGATGCCTTAGGCTACGGCTACGCTTTCTGGGCTACGACTACGCTTTTTGGGTGATTCCTATTCGGCCGTTGCCTATTCTCAAAGGCTATGCTTTTCTGCACCAAGGGCTACGCTTTTAGTATTTGGGAATAGGGTGCACTTTTCAAGTGATGCTGTCCAGGACCAAAGGCTACGCTTTTCAGCTTCCATTTTTACCAGAATAGGCTACGCTTTTCAACGCTACTACATCACTTGTAAAGCGTAGCCACGTTGTATTCCATAGCTACTTTTTATAAGTGTAGCCTTAGGTCCCTCGTTTTTTTTTGTATACTATAGCTACTGTATATAAGTGTATCCTTAGGTCTCGTTTTTTTTTTCTGTATATATATATAATTATCTAATAATTATTAATACAACATAATAGTTAATATGATTACATGTATAATAATTCTGTATTTTTATTTAAATGAATTGAATATTATAAAATAAAAAATAAATACATAATTATACTAAATAATTTCTTTAAATAATAAAAATTATCTCTAACCAAAATATATTTATAATAATGATTCAAAAGTATTAGAATGAAGTTAATTGTAAAAATTCATACATCTCACACTAAAATAAGTATAGCCATATCAAAATAACTATAATATCACTTAGAATTTACTACATATCCTAGATACATAAGTGTCTTCTAATAAAAGTCATTAGTCAACCATACATGTAAAGATTCTAAACAGTACTTTATCTTAGCCAATAAACCACCATAATAATCAGCTTAATCTTCATTGCTTAATCTTCACCATAATAATCAGCTTAATCTTCATTGCTTAATCTTCATTGTTACCCTGCATAATTATATAGAAAAGTAGTTAGAAAAATATTCATAATGACATTCGTAATTATAAAAATTAAATAGAAGTTTTGTTATATCAAGATTTTAGTATACAAAAATTATAAAAAAAAATTTCAGTGCAGCAAGAACGTTTGAGAAACAAAAACTAAGAATTTAAAATTTTTGACTAACATTTATGGTGAGACTAGAAAACAGTAATGTTATTCTGTTCAAATCAAAAGTAACATTTCACAAGACTTTTTCACTTGAGCTTGCAATGAAGGGAACACGTAGACATAGTAAACTAAGAAAGCATATTCCAAAAAAAAATAACATGCTCACGGCAAAAGAGGTGAATTCAAGGAATTATGCATTATCTTGTAATAAAGCTTCTAGTTCTTCTGGCCTCATTCCAGGTTCCGATCGCTACAGTATTAACTTGACTATATTTCGCAACCCATGAATCTCTTCCTCTTGTTTTTGCTGTTTGGCCTCTATGTGTCCAAGTTTATCCTTCAGACTAGACACTTCCTCTTTGTGCTGTACAATTTTGTTGTTGTTGTTCTTAATAATAAGGATAATACAGGATTGAGATAAAAGTTCCCCTAGGCAAAAGGAAAGAAAAAAAAAAGAAGGGATTTATCTATAAAACATAGCTTTTCAATATCTCAACATATCTGACGGTGTGATGGAAACCTTATTCCATGCCATTCCATTCATCAATCATCACATACCATCAAAACAACCTTATCAAAACATAGGTTTTGTTTCAAGATATACTTTGCCAACACTAACCAAGCATAAAAACAAACGGTGCCAAAATTGATAAAGGAATTGAAACACATACCAAACTTGTTTGTAAAAATTGAAGGATAAATAAAAAATTACAACAGATAGCTGACCAGAAGATCTTTCTTTAGAAATAATGGTAGACTTCCACTTATTCAGCTTCTCTAAAAGGGCAGGCACTTCCTCCTCATGAGCAGCAACTCGGATTCTTAATGGACATCGTTTTATAGGGTAGTGCTTTTGAAGCTCCTGAATCAACTCCAAAGCCTATAAAAACAACAGGTTCCACTTTCACTAATTACCATAATTATAAAATGGAACCAGCTTGACTGCTTGACAATTAAAAAAGTAAAGATGAAACAGTGATGCAAAAGACCCCTGACCTGCTTCTTGGAACTGCTATTTGGATCAACAACAAAATGAATATCCCTCATGAGACGCTCAATCATGCTAATAGTGTAAGGGTGCTGCGTCTCAGGATTGTATGTCTTTTGCATCACAATGGTGGCAATATCTCTGAACTGACTCGACAGCAAGGATTCCCTTTCTTTCCCGGCAACCTGAAGTTCCCCTTTCTTCAAAACCTGCAAGCAAAACACAGCATTTTATTAGTCAATCATACACCAAACATTTTTTTCTTGATTATTATTATCGTCATTTTCTTTTATCTGACCTCTAAGCATATCTTGGTCTGATCATCAGTCCCAAAAGCAGCAATCAAATCCTTTGACTTGGCAAGAACTCCTTTGGAAACATTGGAATAAACAGTATGTGACTGCAACATTTCGTCCAGGTCCTTCTCCCTGTTATTGCAAAACAAATGTAATACGTCATCTGTTTTCAACATTATTAATTTTCCATCTCCAAAACGAATCATAAAGTTTTTCCATAATTTTCAACTTATTACTAATTTCAGCATTACAAACAAAAAAATTATTTTCAGTGCCTCATGTACAAGATCCTAAAACAAAAACACACCCATGTGTTCACGGTTTTAATCAGCAAAATTAAGAGGAATTAGCTACAAAAGTGAGGATGTTTGTGGAACTCACTTGCTCTATTTACAAAACTCCTCCCTTTCACCTTCAGTTTGGATATTGCTTTTGAGAGCATCCAGTAACTCTATAAAGCTTTTTATTTTTCCTTCCAATTTCAACGATCCAAAGCTATCTACCAACACTATTATGAGCACGACAGAAAATGTGATGCATACCATTTCAAATACAGTGCAGAACTTACAAGCATCAATTATTTTCTGGAACAATTTCACTAACATCTTTATCTGCTATGTTCTCCTTCTCAAATAGTGAAAAATGTACAGTGGCCTACATGGAGAAGGGTCATCGAGTCAATATAGTGAAGGGAAGGAAAACAAATCAGGTAATATCGTAACTAAGTGATTCACACATTATTTAAGGGATCAGACTTTCACAGCCATATTTTAATTTATTTTATTTGAATTCATCAAGAATCCAATAAATTTAGCTTGAGACCTAATAATAAGAATTGAAACTACACAGTACTTGAAACTATTAATTAGTAGAATTTAAAGAAAAAGAAAACTAATAATAAGCAACAAACATACTAAGCAACTAATCTTGGTATTCCTGCGCAGCAACTAATCATGGCCAAGCTCACCTGTGTTAATGGAATAAAATCCCTAAATTCACGAGTTCTACTGCGCTGCAACAATAGCATGCATGTTCATCAATTCACGATGTCACAAATTATTGTACCAAACCCCCAAATTGAAACCTAAAATCAGAACCCTAACCTCGCGAATGAAGAAGGGCTTTCAGTTGAGCGCAGAGTCTTCGTGATGTGACCGCGCAGCGAAGAGAAGCGACGATGAAGATGAGTGGGGAAGATGAGTGAGCGCAGAGTCTTCCTAGAGTGGTAAGTGGTGACGCCGTGACTGGTGAGTGGTAATGGAAAACGCTTTTCTCTGATTTGGGGGTGATGACGATGGTGAGGGTGGCGCAGCGACGATGGTGAGGGCAGCGCAGCGATGATCAGTGCAAGATGGCGAAGAGGAGCGACGGTCAGTAGTGCAGCAATGTGGAGAGTGGTGAGTGGGAGGCGACGACGGTCAATGGCGAGAGTGAAAGGGTTTCTTCTTGTAGTGAGAGGGTCAATGGCGAGAGCGAGAGTGAGAGGGTCAATGGCGAGAGTGAAGAGAGTGAGTGGGGGGCGACGATGGTAAGCTTTGGAGGCAGGGTTTCTACTTCGCGATGGTGAGTGAGCTTTCGAGGGTTCTGAAAGGGGATGAAGGTGCTTTGGAGGTGAGTGAGATTTGGAGAAAATGGATAAAAATTTTACTTAGTAACACTAAGTGTGAGTTTGTTTTCAGGAAAAAGAGGAAAAAAATTCACTAAGTGTCAAGTTTTTTGCTCTAGATACATTAGGCATCACTTTTAAAATGTATCCAAAATTTAACAAATAGGCTATCCTCTAAAAGCGTCCTCTTTGATACGAAAAGTGAACTTATAGATATCAACCTACGGCTACGCTTTATAAGTGATTTCTATAATACCTAAGGCTACACTTTTTAAATGATGCCGCAATTATGTATCATTTTCTCTTATAAAAAGGCAACACGGAGAAAAGTGTAGGCTACACTTTTCAAATGTAGCTTTAAAAAAGTGTGACTGAATGGGTATTTTTCTTGTAGTGGGCCCTTAATAGCCAAATCACACATTCAAATTCAGCCAAACCTCATTTGGGTTTCTCAATTGATGGCAGACTCATAGGAATGAAATTTTCAATTAATTAATAGTTGTTTTCCAACAGAAATTGCACAATCAATTCACAGAGTTAAGATATATGAAGACGGTGATAAATTGATATGGAACAAGGAAAGAAAGGGAGCTTACTCTCAGGTTATGAAATTGCTTTCCAGCTATACCATCCTCCTTGAATTTTTTGCTAATAGATTTAAAAACAAAACTCTATGAAATTCTGTATGGGACTTGGAGACGCCAGAAAAGGTGAAGGCTCATATGTGAAAAACGCTCCATGGAGAGCTTCCTGTCCGATTGAAACTGCACAGAAGAATAGCTACAATCTCTAAAATATGTCCTCGCTGCAACCAAGCTCCAGAGTCAATTATGCATTGCTTTATCTCTTGCCCACACTCAAAGCTTATTTGGTAGCTTGCTTACATGCATGGAGGAATTGGAGAGGAAGATGATAAGGCTTTTCACACATGGTGGATGGAGGTTATAAGAGGTTGAACAGAAGACCTAATACTCGGATGAGGAGTAGTTTGGTAGCAACCCTGCCATAGAGAATATGGATAGCAAGAAACAAATGGATTTTTGAAGAAAGAAAAATGGCACATTAAGAAGTATGGAAAGAAGAAGTGAAACTCAATAAAAAATATCGTTTCAGAACCAAGCTAATGCAGTAGCACTACAGTTTTTTTTTCTCTTAATGTTTATTTTATTATCTGATTTTTGGGATAACCCTTTCTATTTTTTGTGTGTGTCTTGTAAAGATTTCTTTGTACTCATTTTTCCAATAAATACAATCCTATCTTAGTTAAAAAAAACATTTTTCTTAAATTTCAACCATTAGGATGATGGATTCCATTGATTATTAGTGTTTAGTGTACACCAAAATAAGCCTATTACGAAGACAAAAAAAAATGGTTTGATTTCAGCTTATAATCAATTATTAAACCAAAACAAAATAAGTTTACTCTCTTATTAAATTTTTTTTGAAATCACTCTTTTTTATTTTGTTTGTCTCTTTTTTTCTCTGAATATCATAATTTTACTTTGTTATCACTACCCACTTATCATTACAGTTAATCATTGCCGATCGATCATCTATTGTTGTTCATCAGCCACATTAAATTCTAAATTTTAAATTCTAAAAATTCTAAAGATTGAATTCTAAATTTTAAATCTTAAATTCTTCATTTTAAACTTTAAAAATTAAATTTTAAATCTTAAAATTAATTTTAGTTTGTTTCACTTATTGATGGTCTTTTTATTTAAATTTTGAATGTTTTTATTCACTACTAAAAAACTAGTTATTACAGATGGATGTTTCCGACGGATTTTATCTCACGGAAATACAGAAGAAATTTTAGAGGGATTTTTTGTCGGAAAACCAAAAAAATGGATTAGCATAAATTACAAACGGAAAAGAGAATCCGTCGATAATTCCGTCGAAAAAATTAATTTTTTCCGTGAGAAATGGTTATAGAAGGAAAAATCCGTTTGTAATTAAGTAGACGAAAACGGTGCATTTTTTACAAACAGAAAATCTGTCTGTAATTTAAATTTTTCGTCGGTAAATATTGAGATAACCCTAATTTTATCACCACCCATTCACACTCCATTCGAACGTTGCTGTAGAAGGTGCTGTCGAACACTTTGCCCTCATCCCTCGAACTCTTCTTCTCTGGTAGAAGGTGCTGTCGCCGTCGGCGGGACAGACTGTGGGTGCCTTCGTCATCTGGGGAAGCTCTACTCGTCCCTCTTCACATCGTTCCTCCTCTCCTCGCCGTCGCACGAAGTTCTGAGTTGGTGGCATCGCCGTCGTGAAGGGTTCCTCCCCTCCTCGCCGTGCGTTGTTTCTGATTCTCTGCTCCTCGCCATTTTTGATTTAGGATAAAGCTAGCATTTGCCTTTGATTTTGTGATTTCATTTCCAATTTTGTGATTTAATCTCTGCGTTTGCCTGTTTCTCTTAAATTTGGATTAACTCATCGAGTTCTTTGATTATTCACTATGAAAGAGCCACTATGTGTCAAGTTTTGTGATGACTTGATTGTTTATTTGACAGTTCATGAATTGCTTCCCATGGCACTGCCCTTGCTGATTCAGAGTTTGCTGAGAGTTATGGTGAAAGTGCTATAGGAGCCGTAGTTCACAGGACTCTGTGATTTTTGCGGTGCTGAGCTGAGTTTGAGGTTTGGTTTACTTATTATAGAGGATTGTAATTGGTACTTCTATGTGGTTTGGTTTACGCTGTAGACTTTGGGGATTCTTAATTTATGTGTCTCGGTGTGTATGCATGCTGATAATTGGTGTTATAATTTCTGTACTTTCAATTGGAGAGTTTTTCCTCTTTGGTGATGTTTTTTGCAATCTTCATTAGGTGAATTTTTGGAAATTTGAATCTTTGAATTGAAAGTGTTGGGCTTTGGGGGGTTTTGTATCTAGTCTGCTAATGCTTGTTTTCTGAACTTCTCCTAATGCCTCTTTCTGCGTAGAAGCATGTCTATTCTTAATGTTTAGTAAGAATTAGGGTTTCTCGTATGTGGTTGTTGGATTGTGATTCTCCTTACATGGAAAGGGTACTTTGTACTGTTCAATTTGTGTGTTTGTTCTATAACTTGAAAGCTTATGGTTACTTCTTAATGACGGTATTTCTGTTTATTTGGTTGTTTGACTTGTATTAGTTTCAGATTAGTTTTTCTTTTGCTGATATATATGTGTTTTCCTTTAAGACGTACTTTGATTCCAGAAGATAAATGCCACTTGATATGGCATCTTGTCAATTCTTTTCATGTTGCCGGTGTTGCTTGTCAAATATAACCTTAATGGGTTGATGCTTTGCCATGTTCTATATTGGTAAATAGCTAAATAACTAGAAATGTTGATGTTATGGTTGTTTAAAAAAATGTAGTTTTTTGGATTATTAGTGGGATTTTGGAACCTGAGGATTATAGAATGCTTTGAAGTTTGGATTTTAATATAGGGACCATGTAACTAAAGCGGTTCAAATTTGAATATTTAGCTTCTCAGCCTAAGAGTTCTAGGAAGTTAGATCACAGAGCTGAGTTGAATAGTTTTGTTACTGCTTACACCAAATCAACTTCTGCCCCTCACTTAATTATCTATTGAATTGCATTTTCAAGTGAAAACTCTGAATGGTGTATGGTGTATTTCATTTCAGTGAGAAATGTATGGTTTGAGGCCTTATACAATTGCCTAGAAAACTCATTATTCATTTCTTACTTTTACTTTTTATCTAACCTGCAACTTTGATGTAGATATATGATCACCAGCATCACATGGGCCTTCTCATAATGGAGAGAAGGGAATTGGCTTCTAAGTATGAGCAAGTTAAGACCTTGGCTGAGTCTTCTGAGTTATTTCATAAACATGATTCAACCATGACTAAATCTGCTTTAACTGAAGCAAGACAATGCGAAGAAAGTTTGAAGAAGACAGTAGGTGTTAAAGAAGCATGCATAGCAAGTGTAAGCTTGTTCAATACTCTCTCTCTCCCAACATAAGAAAAAGTTTGTTCTGCCCAAATGTTATTCTGACGTCTAGAGGGTTATGTTTTATTTATTTTGGTAGCTTGAGAAGGCGTTACATGAGATGCGTACTGAATGTGCTGAAACCAAGGTTGCAGCTGAGAGTAAAATTGTGAAAGCACACCAGTTGATAGATGAAGCTCAGAAAAAATTTACAGAAGCTGAGGCAATGATGTTTTCGGCTGAGTCTTTGCAAGCAGAGGCTAACCGATTTACTGGTGTTACAGAAAGGAAGCTTCGTGATGTTGAAGCACGGGAAGATAACCTAAGGCGGCAAATCATTACTTTCAAGTCAGAGTATGTTATTTTCTATATAATTTGCATTTTTCCTTTTATCCCAGAGTCATTTTAATTATGATATTGATTTGCTAATTCCCTTGTCATTGGGAGCATGTATAAATAGATTATGCAATATCTACCTGTGTTCTAGAAAGGCTTGTTTAGGAGGATACCTAACCTTTCTTTTTTAATACACAAATCCTGTAGTTATACAGGAGACTGTGAAAAGCCTTGAAGCAAGAAATTGATTAATGAAATTTGTTATTGCTTTGAGTTGAAATCTTCTTTTACTTAAAAAATTTACTCAATTTTTGGAATTGAAATGCTGACAATAATCACATCATGAATGGTGCAACTCACAGTCAATGTTAAGTTTCATATGTTGTTAAAATTTGATTGTTTAAAAAGTATGATGGTCTCTGTTGTGTGGGTGTGTGGGTGTGCGTGTGCGTGTTTCAGTTGTGATGAAAAGGACAAGGAGATCATATTTGAGAGGCAATCCCTATCTAAAAGGCAGAAGGTTTTACAGCAAGAACAGGAAAGGCTACTTCAATCACAAACGTTGCTCAATGAGAGAGATGATCACCTTTTTAGTTGATCTCAGGAACTAGACCGTCTTCAAAGAGAATTAGAGGATACAAAAAAGGAGTTTGAGAAGGAACGTGAAGCCCTTCATGATGAGAAAACCAATCTAAAACTGATGGATGTCACTCTAAGACAAAGAGAAGAGGTTCGTCTCTGAAAATTCTTGGTCTAGATGAAATTAATATGAAATATATACTGTCTTTCTGTTATTCATATTTGGATTTGCATTCTGTACATATAGGTACTTGCTAAACAGGAAACCGAGCTGAACAAGAAAGAGCAAGAGTTGGTTGAATTTCAAGAAAAACTTGCTAGTAGAGAATGTGTATGTTCTCTCACATTTATTTTACTTTAAAATTCTAAGTTTCGTCTGTACATTAATTTAGCTTGATTGAAAATGTAGGATGAAATTCAGAAAGCAATAGCTGGTCAGGAAGCTGCATTGAAAACAAGAAAACATGAGTTGGAAACTGAGCTACAAATGCACCGGAAATTGGTTCAAAATGAAATCGAGACGAAGAGAAGAGCTTCGAAATTGAAGGAGGTTGATCTTAAACAAAGGGAGGACCAAATCTTGGAAAGGGAGCATGATTTGGATGTTCGGTCAAGGTCACACTGAGGAGAAGGAACTGGAAGATCTGTCAAGTACTCTTGAAGAAAAAGATAAAAGCTTGAGAGCTGCTGAGAAGGAATTTGAATTAAATAAAACCCTTTTGCAAAAAGAGAAACATGAAATTGAAAAAACAAAACAAGATCTGCAGAGGTCTTTCGCATCTCTGGATGATAAATGAAGAATTATAGTTGATGATCAATACATTTTGTTTATGTTTTGAATTACATTGACTTACTTGTTTATAGTACTTTTCTTTTAGTTTGATAATATGATGAATTTGTTTATTTTTTGAAATATTATAAATATTCGAATACAAATTAGATAAAAATTTGTATTAAATTTATATTTAATTTGTATGAAAATAAGTTTATTTTGTAATTAGAAAAATAAAAAAAAATTATTTTTCCTTACAGACGGATTTACAGACGGATTTTCTATCTGTAATTAGAGTATGAGATGATTTTCCAAAGTTCAAATTACAGATGGAAAATCTGTCGAAAAATCCGTCTATAATTACAGACAGAAAATCCGTCTGAAAATCCGTCTGTAATTACAGACGAAAAATCCGTCTGAAAATCCGTCTGTAATTACAGATAGAAAATTCATCGGAAAATCCATCTGTAATTACAGACGAAAAATCCGTCGAAAAGTTCGCCGCCTTCGGAAAATGGATGGAGAATTTACAGAGAAAAAATCCGTCGGTAACTAGTAAAAATCCGTCGGTAAGTTTCCGACAGAAAAAAATTCGTCGATAAATAATTTCCGACGGGCTTTTTCAGAGGGACAAAATCTGTCAGTAATTTCATCGGTAACAAAAAATCTGTCTGTAATAAAAACTAAATTTGTCTGTAAATCTTTCTGTATTAATCTATTTTCTAGTTGTGATTGTTTTTAGTTTCAACTCGTTCTTTTTTACATTTCTTTTCTAATTGTTAACCAATTTTTAAATTAATTGACTAAATTAATATTGGTTTCCTAAATTTTTTATAACGAAATTAATCTCTTAAGAAAAGCAAACATATTCAAAAAGCAAAAAATAAAAAGTTTATAAAAAACCGAATCTAATCTAAAAATTAAAACCATCAAATCTCAAAAGTCACCATCAAAATATAGCTATCAACTTCAACATTTGCACTTGGAAATAAAGTGATAATTAAACAAATACACAATAAAACACACAGTTACACTTGGAATAACAAAATTCAAAACACAAGCAAACCAATTCTAGCTGAGATTTTTTTCCACTAGCTAGGCTTAGCTAGTTATAATTTAGTCACAGCTCACAAAAAAGGTGGAAACGTGCAGGTAACTTCAGTAAAATTAATAGATAAGAGTCGTTAAATGATAATTTAATAAAAAATATGAAATCTCAACTATTAATTTCACATTAAGTTAACTGCACATAAATTTTTACCTCACAAAATATACGCAAGTAATAACATGTTTCATTGTTGGATTCTTGACTTAATTAATTCACACTCCTGCAATTCTTTCTAATCTCTCTCTTGGATCCAGTGAGGGAATTTATGTCTCCCATCTTGATCATAGTACTGGCAAAATTGGCGAAAAAGAGTTAGGGTTTGCACTGTAGCTACGAACAATAAAATCAGTGGATCCTCCGTCCTTCATTAAGTTGGGAGAGTTAGGGTTTACACCTGACCCTTCATCTTTATCACTGCTATGAGAATCCTCGCACCCAGTCCTCTCTCCGAACCCTTCATCTTCATCACTGTTGAGAACCTTTATTACTACTGAGAGATTTTCTTGCACCCAGCCCTCTCTCTGAGCCCTATCTTGCAGCCCTCCGTCGCACCCTCTCTTTCGCACCTTCTTTGTCGCAACCCTCGCACCCTAACCGCAAGCCTCCTCCTCAGATTCGCAACCTCGCACCCTCTCTCGCAACCCTTCATTAGCGCTGCTCCGTCATCACTGCTCCATCATCACTACTCCGTCGGCGCACCCTGCATCGGCGTGCCCTTCCTCAATCGGCGCTGTCTGTCGTAAACCCTAAACACCAAAGACATTGCTGCTTATCCTTCAATTGGCGCTCAATCATCACTGCTTATCCCTCAATCGGTGCTCAACTCTCACCATGAATAGTACAAGGTAATTATTTCTTCCCTCTATTTCTCTGTTTTTATGATAAGGGCCATTATTTTGGTTCTCTGGCTGTGAATATGTTCCTGTGTTGTAGATGTGAAAATGAAAGTTTAAATTTTGGCATATTAAATTTAGGAATATGTTAGGATCCAATATTTTTACTGTAACATCTCGCATTTTTGAAAATTTAAAAATGAATAAATTGTGATTTTATCTTATTAAGTTTAAACTTTATAATTTTAGAAATTATTTTATTATAAATAATTAAATAGATTCAGAGATAATTTTATTTTAAACCAATTAAGATTCTTAAGTAATTTTATATAATGGAATATATTGATATATTGATAAATAAAATCTTATACGTTTTGAAAATAATCTTTATAATATTATATTTAATTTCTAAATTGTTATTTTATCTCAAATATTTTATAAAATTATTATATTACTCGTGTATATTTTACCTAGTCCTAAAAATTTATAATAAGAACTCTAATATCCCAAAATTTTCAATTTACTACCCTAAATCCCTAAACACACACACACAACAGTCAGTAAGTGAGGGAGAAAGGGGAACAGAGAAAGGAGAAGGGGGAGCTCGAGGGAGAAGATGGGAAGAGAGGAGGGGACGACGCGGCTGGGTCCTTACTGCCGTCACCGTTGTCGTTGAGGCACCGGAGGAGAGAGAGATTTGCTTTGCAGAGGCGTTGAGGGAGACAGATGCGACGTGAGGAAGAGGAGCTCGTTTTCATTGCCGCCGTCACCGCGCCTTGCCGCCGCCACCGTCATTGGGAGGAACTAAACAAGGAGAGGAGGTCGCCGTTGATGCTACCGCAGAAAGAAAGGGAGCAACGCATGTGAGGAAGTGACGCAACAGAGGAGGAGCCGTTCCTCTGCCGCCGCTGGAATTCCTGGTCTCCGCCGGAATTCATGGTGAGTTAATCATGCCTAGCTACCATAATCACCACCTCTGAACCTTATTTGCTCTGTAACAACCCTGCGCTTGCTTCTGATGTTCTTGACTCTGTTGAGTTTGCTGAAATTATCACAGTTGAAGCTTGTCACCATAGAAGACAAGTTGTTGCGCCATCCTTTTCATTCTGACATCGATTCTCCCGTTCAAAACCCTGTAATGCTTCCACTCTTGTTCTATTTAGCATTGTTTCTCTGTTATATTCTTATTCTAATTACGGTATCCAATATCTTTGCTTCAGTACTGCTGTGTTCTACCGGAAATGTTGAAATTATTGCTGCGAGTGTGATCATAGTTGGTGCCGCTGCCTTTTTCCCGGTTACATTGGAATTGTCGCTGCTGCTGCCATAATTGGGGATAAAGGGGTTTTTTGCGTTAAATAATACGATTGCGACATCGAGGTAGGGGGTTTAAATTTTAAACGGTTTTAATTTAAGAATGCCCATAAAGTTTATTGAATAACTATAAATAGGTTGAATTATTGTGAGTAATTGATTGGTTGTGTGGATGTTGAATTGTGGCTGTGAATTGATTGAAATTGTGGATTTTGTGGAATTGATTGATCATGGGTGGAATATGAATTGTTGATGAGTGATTGATGAAAATTCTAAATTTTGATGGATTATGTTGAATTTTTTGCTGTTGAGCTGGTTATATGATTATTTTATTGGTGATGAATTTAGTTGATGATTGATTTGAATTGGGTTTAGAGAATGTTTAAAGGATTGAACTTGAGATGTTGCATTGCTTGCTAAAAAATTCGAGTTTTGAAATTAAATGGCAACTTTGAAAGTGAACCAACAACTTAATAGAGATTGGAATGTTATGAGATTAAAAGCTAAGCGAACTACAACAAGTATAGTTATTAATATTCAATTTTGAAGGTTTTGTTTTAACTAGAGAATTAGTTATGATTTTTCAAAGATGAATTGTCAAATCTGATTTTCTGCATTACTTCTAAACGAAGTCAGAAACTTTGAAAAGCTATAACTAATTTTGTGATGATCGGAATTGTATAGGACCAAATCCGGATTAAACTTGGGAATATGTGGAGCTGGACTAGAAAATTTGAAGCATTTTTGCTAAATACACAATTTATGGCGAATTTTTAAAATTAGGTCAATAAATTTGTCCTGCAGCAGAAAAGTTCAAATAGGGCAGCAACTTGTTTGTTGTACTGCGACTCCTATGAGTTGAGTTTTGGAGAGAAACCAATTTTGTTTTAAAATTTGATTAACTTGGTTTATTTATCTAAAACTTCAAAATTTTAGGAGTTAAGGATTGGGAGTTGTGAATTTTTGAAAGTTAATGATTTAAGCTGGAAAAAACCAGTTTTCAGCAAGTTATACATCAACTTCCAATGCTTGTAACTCTTAGAATTGAATAGCAATTGGGTTGCAACCAAGACACACTTGTTGCTAAATAAGTTAGGAGTTTCCAAACCAAACTTTAGCCTAATTGAAGTTTTGTAGTAAAAGTTATACAAGTTGAAAGATACTAAGCTTGTTGGTTTCTACAATCAATGTAAAAAGTTAGTTTACTTTTGCTAGGTGACTTTACCTAATTGAATGCATATATAAAATTGCTTAACCTGAAAGTGCATTAAAGTTAAACGTTATAAATATGTCCTTGTGTGAGAGATTTTATTTCTGGTACTAAAATTTTATGAGAGCAATATTTATACAATAAGTTCTTTCTGGATCGCATCCGCAATGCCACAAAATAAATTAAGAGGATACAAATGAAGTGAAATGATTGGCTCTCTTGTAACAGAATCGATCTTGTGGATTGTAATGTTATTATTATCTATCTTGTTTCAAATTTTGCTGATTGGACTTGGGAGGAGTTCAATTTGATTTCTTTTAAATTAAGAGGATACAAAACTCTTACCACTAATGCTTTCTTTTACTGTCACAATTTGATTGGAAGATGGCAACAATTATAATGACCTAGTCTCGAAGAAACGACGCTATTTTGGGGTCAAACGGAATTTTTATGGAATTTTTAGGAATTTTAGTGCATTTAAGCACCTCCACTGCGCAGTGCTGTGTAATCAAGCTGCTGAATCAGCAGCTTGACTGCACCAGACACCTCTCCTGATCTATGTAAGCACGTCACAAAAAGTTGCATTTTTGAGGCACTTCGGGTCCAAATTTCAAAATTTTGATTTCCGTGGTTAGTGTTTATGTGACGAGCCGGTCTCGAATTTCGAGAGAAAAATTATATTAATATAATATTTATATATTATTATTTTATTTGAAATATTATATTATTATCTCATCTACTGTGGTTATTATTGATCTATGTTTAGTAATATAATAATTGAGTTAAAAATCTACCAGTAATGGATAATACCGGCATTCTTAGATGAACTTAGCAATGATAATGCTTCATCATATATCGTTTATTCTCATGATTATCTTGTTACTAGTGTCATTTATACTAGTAAAGCTTATACTTATCCTTTAGTATAGTGTAATCTAATTTATCTAGTTTTAGTAATTATCTTCTGAATGATATTTTATTATTAAACTCTAATGAGTCAGCATCCTGTGACACGTGGCTCTCCCAGAGTTAGCCACCACATGTTTTCTTTCTTGCTCTCCAAGCAAAGGTTTCTTAAGAGAAAAGTAAAAAACACTTGTATTCTAATACATCTAGCTTCAGTAATTATCCTTTCTTGAGATATTTTTATACCAAACTTTAGGACAATGCTTATCCTAACCCCATGGATCCCTAGGCTCATCATTACCATTAACTTTTCTTCCAAAGAAGCTAGAATTTTTGAAATTTTTGAGAGAGAAATGGAAGAACTTCCATGAAAACTTCCATGAACACCTGAGCTTCAACCTCCGTTCTTTCTCAAACTAAAACCTCTATCAAAAATCTAATCCGACCAGTGTTCACCACTTCCTCCTCTTCATTTCTATGTCAGTTTTCAAGGAGTAAATCAAGGTATGATGGCTGCTCCTCCTCCTTGAAGTTTCAGCCATGGTGGAGAAATCAAGCTAATGATGTTTTCTTTATGTTTTCTCTTAGGATCTCTTGTTCAATCACCATAGGCTCTAAGAAAACGTGATTTCTAGCTGCCTTAAGGTGAGGAAAATCATCTTTTCATCATCATGAAGCTTCAACCTTCATGGTTCATATGGTTCTAAAGTTGTTTCTGATGTTAAAATAGGCGTAAAGTGCTTTTGGAAGCTTGTTTTGGGTTCAACTTTTGGGCAACAGCAAAGGAGGTAAAGTTTGGTAAATTAATCAATGATTGGCTGTGTTATTGAAGTGTGAAATCAGATATTGTTGCTTGAGGCTTGATTTTGAGTGTTTGTGTGATGGTTTGAACATGAGATCTTGTTGTTTAATGCTTGAAAATCAAGTTATTGATGATTGTGAAGTTGCTATTTTTGCTGCTGGGAAACATGGCTTTCCAGCCATGAAATTCATGATATTTGATGTGTTTTTGATTTGTATTTGATGGCTGAAACGTTGCTCTTTGGTTTGGTCAAAATAAGGTAAAAATCGGTTACCGAAAAGATTGAAAAACTGGTTGAAAATCAAGTTGAAATCTGATGAACTTTTGGGAAAATGTTTTTGGTTTTTGAAGGACAAGAAAAATGTTGGTTTTGATATTTTGGGAGCAAATTATAATTATTTAAAAGTTTGGGGTTGAAAGTTAATCAAAGAAAAGTTGAGGGTCAAAGTACAAATATTAAAAGTTAAGGGGGTTAAAACGTAATTTCCAAAAAGTTCAGGGTGAAAATGCAATTTTTGAAAGTTGAATAAAATATTATTATTTTAATATTAAAATATTATTTTATTAATAATAATAAAATATTGATAAAAAGGTAGTTTTTCCTAAAAGCCTCAGGAAGGCAGTGTTGAGTCCAGAATTCCTTAATTCTCTTTATTAAACACTTAAGAAAAGGTATAAGAGAAGATATTGAGGTATGTCAGGTAATGAAAAAGGATTTAAAAACTTGCAGACATGTTAGAAAGGAAAAGAGTTAAAAGCTATATAGCTGTGTGTTTGACCTCACAGAATAAGCAGAGAGTTGTTATTCCTGTAAGCCGAAGTTCACCTACAGTGAATATCAATTGTGTATCTCAGGGTGTTGCTCCTGTAGGCCGAATTTTACCTACAGAGAGTTATGATTCCTGTAAGCCAAAGTTCACTTACAGGGGCGCCATTTCTATAAGCCGAAGTTCACTTACAAGGGTGCGATTTCTGTAGGCTAAAGTTCACCTACAGAAAGTTGTTGTGCTGCAATTAGACTATTCCTGTAAGTCGAAGTTCACTTATAGGAGTGCTATTTCGGTAGGCCGAAGTTCACCTACAGAGATAAAGCCATATCTAGGGCTAGTTCCTAGGTAATGTCAGGCTGCAGGGTGTAAACCGACACGTGAGCTCATGACCTGTGATGAGCGGATAATTTATACGCTTTTTGGCATTGTTTTTAGGTAGTTTTTAGTAAGTTCAAGCTACTTTTAGGGATGTTTTCATTAGTTTTTATGTTAAATTCACATTTCTGGACTTTACTATGAGTTTGTGTGTTTTTCTGTAATTTCAGGTAAATTCTGGCTGAAATTGAGGGACTTGAGCAAAACTCCGAAAAAGGCTGACAAAAGGACTGCTGATGCCGTTGGAATCTGACCTCCCTACACTCGAAATGGATTTTCTAGAGTTATAGAACTCCAAATGGCGCGTTCTCAACGGCGTTGGAAAGTAGACATCCAGAGCTTTCCAGCAATATATAATAGTTTATACATTATTTGGAAATTGACGACGTAACTTGGCGTTGAACGCCAAGTACATGCTGCTGTCTGGAGTTAAACGCCAGAAAAACGTCATGATCCGGAGTTGAACGCCCAAAACACGTTATAACTTGGAGTTCAACTCCAATAAAAGCCTCAGCTCGTGGATAGACCAAGCTCAGCCCAAACATACACCAAGTGGGCCCCGGAAGTGGATTTATGCATCAATTACCTACTCATGTAAACCCTAGTAGCTAGTCTAGTATATATAGGACATTTAACTATTGTATTAGACATCTTTTGACAGTTTAATCTCTTGACTGTTTAGCCTTTGATTATTCGGTCTCTTGATCACTCAGGGGGCTGGCCATTCGGCCATGCCTGAACCCTTTACTTATGTATTTTCAACAGTGGAGTTTCTGCACACCATAGATTAAGGGTGTGGATCTCTGTTGTACCTCAAGTTTCAATACAATTACTATTACTTTTTATTCAATTCTCTCTTATTCTTATTCCAAGATATATGTTTCACAACACTTTGATGAATGTGATGATCCGTGACACTCATCATCATTCTCACTTATGAACGCGCGTGATTGACAACCACTTCCGTTCTACCTTAGGCCGGGCGCATATCTTTTAGATTCTCCAACAGAATCTTCGTGGTATAAGCTAGATAGATGGCGGCATTCATGAGGATCCGAAAAGTCTAACCTTGTCTGTGGTATTCCGAGTAGGATCCTGGGAATCCGGAAAGTCTAACCTTGTCTGTGGTATTCCGAGTAGGATTCCGGTATTGAATGACTGTGACGAGCTTCAAACTCCTGATGGCTGGGCGTTAGTGACAGACGCAAAAGAATCAATGGATTCTATTCCAACCTGATTGAGAACCGACAGATGATTAGCCGTGCTGTGACAGAGCATTTGGACCATTTTCACTGAGAGGATGGGATGTAGCTATCAACCAAGGGTGATGCCTCCAGACGATTAGCCGTGCAGTGACAGCGCATAGGACCATTTTCCCGAGAGGATTGAAAGTAGCCATTGATGATGGTGATGCCCTACATACAGCTTGCCATGGAAAGGAGTAAGAAGGATTGAAGGAAGAGTGAGTAGTGAAGTAGAGTTTCAAGAGGAACACAGCATCTCCATACACCTATCTGAAATTCCCACTATTGAGTTACATAAGTATTTCTATCCTTTTTATTTTCTATTTTATCATTAATTTTCGAAACCCAAAATTATTTAATCTGCCTAACTGAGATTTACAAGGTGACCATAGCTTGCTTCATACCAACAATCTCTGTGGGATCGACCCTTACTCACATAAGGTTTATTACTTGGACGACCCAGTACACTTGCTGGTTAGTTGAACGGAGTTGTGAATTCAACTGGTGCCATAATAATGATTTCATACAAGTACAAAAGAACATGGATCACAATTTCGTCCACCAAGTTTTTGGCGTCGTTGCCGGGGATTGTTCGAGTATGGACAACTGACGGTTCATCTTGTTGCTCAGATTAGGTAATTTTCTTTTCAAAAATCTTTTTCAAAATTTTCTTTTCTTTTTCGTTTTTCTAAAAATATTTTCGAAAAAATTAATAAAAATCCAAAAAAATTAGAAAATCATAAAAATAAAAAATATTTTGTGTTTCTTGTTTGAGTCTTGTGTTAATTTTTAAGTTTGGTGTCAATTGCATGCTTTTAAAATTTTTCTTGCATTTTTTCGAAAATCTCATGCATTCATAGTGTTCTTCATGATCTTCAAGTTGTTCTTGACAAGTCTTCTTGTTTGATCTTGATGATTTCTTGTTTTGTGTTGTTTGTTGTTTTTCATGTGCACTTTTGCATTCATATTTTCCATGCATTAAAGATTTCTAAGTTTGGTGTCTTGCATGTTTTCTTTGCATCAAAAATTTTTCAAAATTATGTTCTTGATGTTCATCATGATCTTCAAAGTGTTCTTGGTGTTCATCTTGACATTCATAGTGTTCTTGCATGCATCTTGTGTTTTGATCCAAAACTTTCATGTTTTGGATCATATTTGTGTTTTTCTCTCTCATAATTAAAAATTCAAAAATCAAAAAAATATCTTTTCCTTATTTTTCTCATAATTTTCGAAAATTTGAAGTGACTTAGTCAAAAATTTTCAAAAATTAGTTGTTTCTTGCAAGTCAAGTCAAATTTTCAATTTTAAAAATCTTATCTTTTCAAAATCTTTTTCAAAAATTATATCTTTTTCATTTTTTTCTATTTTTCGAAAATTTCAAAATTATTTTTTAAAATATTTTCAAAATCTTTTTCTTATCTTTATATCATATTTTTGAAATTACACTAACAATTAATGTGATTGATTCAAAAATTTGAAGTTTGTTACTTTCTTGTTAAGAAAGGTTCAATCTTTAAGTTCTAGAATCTTATCTCTTAGTTTCTTGTTAGTTAAGTAATTTTAGAAAAAAGTTAAATCTTTTTCAAACAAATCTTTTTATCTTTTATCTTATCTTTTTTTTAAAAAAATTTTATTTTGCAAAATTTGATTTCAAAATATCTTATCTAACTTCTTATCTTCTTATCTTTTTCAAATTTGATTTTGATATCTTTTTCAATCAACTAACTAACTTTTTGTTTGCTTCTTATCTTTTTCAAAACCACCTAACTACTCTTCCCTCTCTAATTTTCGAAAATATCTCATCCCTTTTTCAAAATTTCTTTTTAATTAATTAATTGTTTTAAATTTTAATTTTAATCTTATCTTATCTTTAATTTTCGAAAATTACTAACCCCTTTTTCAAAATTGTTTTCGAAATTCTCCCTCTCTTTTCTTATTCCATTTACTTATTTAATTACTAACACTTCTCTTCACCCCTCTCCACCTAATATCCGAATCCCCTCTTCTACTTTCTTCTCCACTTTCTTTTTCTACTAACATAAAGGAATCTCTATACTGTGACATAGATGATTCCTCTTTCTTCTCTTGTTTTCTTCTCTTTCATATGAGTAGGAACAGGGAAAAAGGCACTCTTGTTGAAATTGATCCAGAACCTGAAAGGACTCTGAAGAGAAAATTAAGAGAAGCTAAATTACAACAATCCAGAAACAACCTTTCAGAAATTTTCGAACAAGAGAAGGAGATGGCAGCTGAAAATAATAATAATGAAAGGAGAATGCTTGGTGACTTCACAAAGCCAACGTCCAAGTTTGATGGAAGAAGCATCTCCATTCCTGCCATTGGAGCCAATAACTTTGAGCTTAAGCCTCAACTAGTTGCATTAATGCAAAAAAACTGCAAGTTTTATGGACTTCCATCTGAAGATCCTTACCAGTTTTTAACTGAGTTCTTGCAGATCTGTGAGACTGTAAAGACGAATGGAGTTGATCCTGAAGTCTACAGACTCATGCTTTTCCCTTTTGCTGTAAGAGACAGAGCTAGAATATGGTTGGATTCACAACCTAAGGATAGCCTGGACTCCTGGGATAAGCTGGTCACTGCCTTCTTGGATAAATTCTTTCTTCCTCAAAAGCTGAGCAAGCTGAGAGTGGATGTTCAAACCTTCAAACAAAAAGATGGTGAATCCCTCTATGAAGCTTGGGAAAGATACAAGCAGCTGACCAAAAGATGTCCATCTGACATGTTTTCAGAATGGACCATATTAGATATATTCTATTATGGTCTCTCTGAATTTTCGAAAATGTCACTGGACCATTCTGCAGGTGGATCTATTCATCTGAAGAAAACGCCTGAAGAGGCTCAAGAACTCATTGACATGGTTGATAACAACTAATTTATGTACACCTCTGAGAGGAATTCCGTGAATAATGGGATACCTCAGAAGAAAGGAGTTCTTGAAATAGATGCTCTGAATGCCATATTGGCTCAGAACAAAGTGTTGACTCAACAGGTCAACATGATCTCTCAAAATCTGAATGGATGGCAACATGCATCCAACAGTACTAGAGAGGCAGCTTTTGAAGAAGCTTATGATCCTGAGAACCCTGCCATGGCAGAGGTTAATTACATGGGTGAACCTTATGGAAATACCTATAACTCATCATGGAGAAATCATCCAAATTTCTCATGGAAGGATCAACAAAAGCCTCAACAAGGCTTTAACAATGGTGGACGCACTAGGCTGAGCAATAGCAAGCCATATCCATCATCTTCTCAGCAACAGACAGAGAATTCTGAACAAAACACTTCTAATTTAGCCAATATAGTCTCTGATCTGTCAAAGGCCACTTTCAGTTTCATGAATGAAACAAGGTCCTCCATCAGAAATCTGGAGGCACAAGTGGGCCAGCTGAGTAAGAAAGTCATTGAAACTCCTCCCAGTATTCTCCCAAGCAATACAGAAGAGAATCCAAAAGGAGAGTGCAAGGCCATTGATGTGATCAATGTGGCCGAATGCACAAGGGAGGAAGAGGACGAAAATCCTAGTGAGGAAGACCTCCTGGGACGTCCCTCAAGCAAGAAGGAGTTCCCTATTAAGGATCAAAAGGAATCTGAGGCTCATACAGAGACCATAGAGATTCCATTAAATCTCCTTTTGCCATTCATGAGCTCTGAAGACTATTCATCCTCTGAAGAGGATGAAGATGTGACTGGAGAGCAAGTTGCTCAATATTTAAGAGCTATCATGAAGCTGAATGCCAAGTTATTTGGTAATGAGACTTGGGAAAGTAAACCTCCCTTGCTCATTAGTGAACTAGATACTTGGATTCAGAAAACTCTACCTCAAAAGAAACAAGATCCTGGCAAGTTTTTAATACCTTGTACCATAGGCACCATGACCTTTGAAAAGGCTCTATGTGATCTGGTGTCAGGGATAAATCTTATGCCACTCTCTGTAATGGAAAAGCTGGGGATCATTGAGGTACAGCCTGCCTTGTTCTCATTACAATTGGTGGACAAGTCATTGAGACAGGCTTATGGAATAGTAGAGGACGTGTTAGTAAAGGTTGAAGGCCTTTACATCCCTGCTGATTTCATAATCTTAGACACTAGAAAGGAAGAGGATGAATGCATCATCCTTGGAAGACCTTTCCTAGCCACAGCAGAAGCTGTGATAGATGTCAATAGAGGAGAATTAGTCCTTCAATTGAATGGGGACTACCTTGTGTTTAAGGCACATGGCCATCCCTCTGTGACAAAAGAGAGTAAGCATGAAGAGCTTCTCTCAGTTCAGAGTCAAGAAGAGCCCCCACAGTCAAACTTTAAGTTTGGTATTGTGAGGCCACAACCAAACTCTAAGTTTGGTATTAAGATCCCATATCCAAACTCTAAGTTTGGTGTTGGGACTATACAACATTGACCTGATCACCTTGTGGCTCCATGAGAGCCACTGTCAAGCTATTGACATTAAAGAAGCGCTTGTTGGGAGGCAACCCAATTTTATTTATCTAATTTTTATTTTATTGTCATTTTACGTTTTATTAGGTACATGATCATGAGGAGTCACGAAAAAAATCATAAAAATTAAAAACAGAATCAAAAACAGCAGAAGAAAAAAATCACACCCTGGAGGACGCACAGGCTGGCGTTCAACGCCAGTAAGATGCATCTGGCCGGCGTTCAACGCCAGAACAGAGCACCATTCTGGCGCTGAACGCCAGAAACAAGCAACATTCTGGCGCTGAACGCCAGGAATGTGCCCAGAGAAGAAAAGCTGGCGCTGAACGCCAGTAACAAGCATGAAACTGGCGTTCAATGCCAGAAACATGCTTTACATGGGCGTTGAACGCCCAGAACGTGCACCAATGGGTGTTTAAACGCCAGAATGGTGTGCAAAGGCATTTTACATGCCTATTTGGTGCAGGGATGGAATTCCTTGACACCTCAGGAGCTGTGGACCCCACAGGATCACCTCAGGATCTGTGGACCCCACAGGATCCCCACCTAATATATTCCCACCTTACCTCCTAATCCTATTTTTGTGATTACTCTTCCCCATGTCACACTTCCCAACAACCTTCACCAATCACCTCAATTCCTCTTCCCAATTACCCCATTCAACACTCACATCAAACCACTCTTCCCCATAAACCCCACCTACCTTCATAAAATTCAAAATCAATGTCCCACCCATTCCCACCCAAAATGGCCGAACATACACCCTCCCCTCTCCCTATAAATACCCTTCCATTCTCCTTCATTTTCACACAACACAAACCCCTCTTCTCCCACTTAGCCGAACCTACATCTCTCCCTCTCTACCATATTTTCTTCTTCTTCTTCTTCTCTTCTTTCTTCTCTTGCTCGAGGGCGAGCAATATTTTATGTTTGGTGTGGTAAAAGCATAAGCTTTTTGTTTTTCCATTACCATCAATGGCACCTAAGGCCGGAGTATCCTCTAGAAAAGGAAAAGGGAAGACAAAAGCTTCCACCTCCGAGTCATGGGAGATGGAAAGATTCATCTCCAAGAGCCATCAAGACCACTTCTATGATGTTGTGGCAAAGAAGAAGGTGATCCCTGAGGTCCCTTTCAAGCTCAAAAAGAATGAGTATCCGGAAATCCGACATGAGATCCGAAGAAGAGGTTGGGAAGTCCTAACCAACCCCATGCAACAAGTCGGAACCTTAATGGTTCAAGAGTTCTATGCCAATGCATGGATCACTAGGAACCATGATCAAAATATGAACCCAAATCCAAAGAACTATCTCACAATGGTTCGGGGGAAATACTTAGATTTTAGTCCGAAAAATGTGAGGTTGGCGTTTCACTTGCCCATGATGCAAGGAGATGAACGCCCCTACACTAGAAGGGTCAACTTTAATCAAAGGTTGGACCAAGTCCTAATGGACATATGTGTGGAAGGAGCTCAATGGAGAATAGACTCCAAAGGCAAGCCGGTTCAACTAAGAAGACTGGACCTCAAGCCTGTGGCTAGAGGATGGTTGGAGTTCATTCAACGCTCCATCATTCCTACTAGCAACCGATCTGAAGTTACTGTGGATCGGGCCATCATGATTCATAGCATCATGATTGGAGAGGAAGTAGAAGTTCATGAGGTCATCTCCAATGAACTCTACAAAATAGCCGACAAGTCCTCCACCATGGCAAGGCTAGCTTTTCCTCACCTTATTTGCCATCTGTGTTACTCAGCTGGAGTTATCATAGAAGGAGATATCCCCATTGAAGAGGATAAGCCCATCACCAAGAAGAGGATGGAGCAAGCAAGAGAGACCATTCACGGTCCTCAAGAGGTGCATGAGGAAGCTCATCATCAACAAATCCCTGAGATGCCTCAAGGGATGCACTTTCCTCCCAACAACTATTGGGAGTAACTCAATACCTCCTTAGAAGATTTGAGCCACAATGTGGAACAATTAAGGGTGGAACATCATGTGCACTCCATCATTCTCCAAGAAATAAGAGAAGATCAAAGAGCAATGAGGGAGGAGCAACAAAGGCAAGGAAGGGACATAGAAGAGCTTAAGGACATTGTTGGTCCTTCAAGAAGAAGACGCCACTAAGGTGGATTCATTCCTTGTTCTTTATTTCTTTTTGTTTTCGGTTTTTAATATTGTGTTTATCTATGTTTTGTGTCTCTACTTCATGATCATTAGTATGTAACCATGTTTTAAAGCTATGAATAAATTCCATTAATCCTTCACCTCTCTTAAATGAAAAATGTTTTAATTCAAAAGAACAAAAAGTACATAAATTTCGGATTTATCCTTGAATTTAATTTAATTATATTGATGTGGTGACAATACTTTTTGTTTTCTGAATGAATGATTGAACAGTGCATATGTCTTTTGATATTGTTGTTTATGAGTGTTAAAATTGTTGGCTCTTGAAAGAATGATGAACAAAGAGAAATGTTATTGATGATCTGAAAAATCATGAAATTGATTCTTGAAGCAAGAAAAAGCAGTGAAAAGTAAAAAGCTTGCGAAAAAAAAGAAAAAATAATAGAAAGAAAAAGAAAAAGCAAGCAGAAAAAGCCAATAGCCCTTAAAACCAAAAGGCAAGGGTAAAAAGGATCCAAGGCTTTGAGCATCAATGGATAGGAGGGCCCAAGAAAATAAAATCCAGGTCTAAGCGGCTAAACCAAGCTGTCCCTAACCATGTGCTTGTGTCATGAAGGTCCAAGTGAAAAGCTTGAGACTGAATGGTTAAAGTCGTGATCCAAAGCAAAAAGAGTGTGCTTAAGAGCTCTGGACACCACTAACTGGGGACTCTAGCAAAGCTGAGTCACAATCTGAAAAGGTTCACCCAGTCATGTGTCTGTGGCATTTGTGTATCCGGTGGTAATACTGGAAAACAAAATGCTTAGGGCCACGGCCAAGACTCATAAGTAGCCGTGTTCAAGAATCAACATGCTTAACTAGGAGAGTCAATAACACTATCCGAAATTCTAAGTTCCTAGAGAAGCCAACCATTCTAAACTTCAAAGGAAAAAGTGAGATGCCAAAACTGTTCAGAAGCAAAAAGCTACAAGTCCCGCTCATCTAATTAGAATTAATATTCATTGATATTTTGAAATTTATAGTATATTCTCTTATTTTATCCTATTTGATTTTCAGTTGCTTGGGGACAAGCAAGAATTTAAGTTTGGTGTTGTGATGAGCGGATAATTTATACGCTTTTTGGCATTGTTTTTAGGTAGTTTTTAGTAAGTTCAAGCTACTTTTAGGGATGTTTTCATTAGTTTTTATGTTAAATTCACATTTCTGGACTTTACTATGAGTTTGTGTGTTTTTCTGTAATTTCAGGTAAATTCTGGCTGAAATTGAGGGACTTGAGCAAAACTCTGAAAAAGGCTGACAAAAGGACTGCTGATGCTGTTGGAATCTGACCTCCCTGCACTCGAAATGGATTTTCTGGAGCTAAAGAACTTCAAATAGCGCGCTCTCAACGGCGTTGGAAAGTAGACATCCAGAGCTTTCCAGAAATATATAATAGTCCATACTTTATTCGGAAATTGACGACGTAACTTGGCGTTGAACACCAAGTACATGCTGCTGTCTGGAGTTAAACGCCAGAAAAACGTCATGATCCGGAGTTGAACGCCCAAAACACGTTATAACTTGGAGTTCAACTCCAATAAAAGCCTCAGCTCGTGGATAGACCAAGCTCAGCCCAAACATACACCAAGTGGGCCCTGGAAGTGGATTTATACATCAATTACCTACTCATGTAAACCCTAGTAGCTAGTCTAGTATATATAGGACATTTAACTATTGTATTAGACATCTTTTGACAGTTTAATCTCTTGACTATTTAGCCTTTGATTATTCGGTCTCTTGATCACTCAGGGGGCTGGCCATTTGGCCATGCCTGAACCCTTTACTTATGTATTTTTAACAGTGGAGTTTCTGCACACCATAGATTAAGGGTGTGGAGCTCTGCTGTACCTCAAGTTTCAATACAATTACTATTACTTTTTATTCAATTCTCTCTTATTCTTATTCCAAGATATACGTTGCACAACACTTTGATGAATGTGATGATCTGTGACACTCATCATCATTCTCACTTATGAACGCGCGTGATTGACAACCACTTCCGTTCTACCTTAGGCCGGGCGCATATCTCTTAGATTCCCCAACAGAATCTTAGTGGTATAAGCTAGATAGATGGCGGCATTCATGAGGATCCGGAAAGTCTAACCTTGTCTGTGGTATTCCGAGTAGGATCCTGGGAATCCGGAAAGTCTAACCTTGTCTGTGGTATTCCGAGTAGGATTCCGGTACTGAATGACTGTGACGAGCTTCAAACTCCTGAAGGCTGGGCGTTAGTGACAGACGCAAAAGAATCAATGGATTCTATTCCAACCTGATTGAGAACCGACAGATGATTAGCCGTGCTGTGACAGAGCATTTGGACCATTTTCACTGAGAGGATGGGATGTAGCTATCAACCAAGGGAGATGCCTCCAGACGATTAGCCGTGCAGTGACAGCGCATAGGACCATTTTCCCGAGAGGATTGAAAGTAGCCATTGACGATGGTGATGCCCTACATATAGCTTGCCATGGAAAGGAGTAAGAAGGATTGAAGGAAGAGTGAGTAGTGAAGTAGAGTTTCAAGAGGAACACAGCATCTCCATACACTTATCTGAAATTCCCACTATTGAGTTACATAAGTATTTCTATCCTTTTTATTTTCTATTTTATCATTAATTTTCGAAACCCAAAATTATTTAATCTGCCTAACTGAGATTTACAAGGTGACCATAGCTTGCTTCATACCAACAATCTCTGTGGGATCGACCCTTACTCACATAAGGTTTATTACTTGGACGACCCAGTACACTTGCTGGTTAGTTGAACGGAGTTGTGAATTCAACTGGTGCCATAATAATGATTTCATACAAGTACAAAAGAACATGGATCACAATTTCGTCCACCAACCTGCATAGGACAGACATGCATCATACTTGGTTGTGCATTTCCTCTGTTATGATTGTTGTATGAATGTGTGACTTCTTTGTTTGTATTCTATTCTTTATGTCTGTGTTTTATTTTGTTGTATTCTTTGTTGTGTTTTGCTTTCTGATTTCTTAATTTCTTTATTTATCTGTATCTTCTACTTACTGCTTCTCTGTATTCTGCTATTTGTCTGCTAAGCAACACAGAATTAATGAACTTAACTAATAACCCCGACCTTACTAAGAACTTCCCAGTTCTTACCCCTCTCTCTCCCTTCTCCCTTCAGATGGAAGCATGAGTACCCTTCCGTAGTTCGCTGATGACGTTCCACTTGACTTGAGTTTTGAAGACCTAGGACATACTTTCCCTCGCTTTAGTAGATTAGAGGGACTAGGTGAGTATAGAGTCTAGGCTAGCTTGGGCATCAGCTTAGGGACTTCTTGAATAGGTCAGGGCCTGAGATTTTGTATGTATATATATGTATATAGTATTATCTAGCAATATCTAGGGGTGTTCTAACTAAAGATCTTTACTCTAATAAAGGCTGGATAATTGAATGTTGTTAATTGTTTGAAATGTGTATAAGTGTGGTTGTTTATAACTGTTGTTTATGTTATTATTTGAGAATTGATTGTGAATGATTCTGTTTATTAGTCCAAATGTTTTCAAAAAAATACCTCGCTAAATAACTACACCTTAACAACGAATCAGGCTCATATAATAAGTAATAGATAATAATTAGGAAGACAAGTTGGTAACGCTCAGTTTCCGGTATGATCTAGACATACTGAAAATTGGGTCGTTACAACAATGATAGCAAAGGGTTGCAGTGAAGGCAAAGCGTCTCGAGTTTTATGTGTCTGGTGAAGAGGTTAGCTTTTATTGGGTTTCTTTCCTGCATCCTGGTATTGTAGTTTGGGATAATATTTGATTTTCCTGATGTGGGCACTGAAGTTTAACATTTGATTTGTGACTGTGCTTTGGGTTTAGAGTCAGTTAACCTTCTCTAATTTGGTTGCATTTATTTTGTTTTGTGTCATGTGACAGAGCCTTGAGCAAATTGGTAACAGAGCAGAACGTCATAGGATTAAATCAGATATATATTTATATTTAAGTACTAATATTGAGGTTGGAAATCTGAATTTCTTCTGATTAGTTTTGCTACTAGCATTCTTCTTGCTATATTATTTTCTATTTTATACATGGATTTTTATTGAAGTTATTGTCTGGGTCCTATTAAGCGATTATTTCATGTAATATCCTTAACTTGCGAGAACTGTATTATGGTGAAGTCTAGATACATGTATGCTTTTTTATCTTAATTTAGTTTTCAGGACATATTGAAGAAAGCTCAGCTTCTTTCCTCTCGTGCTATGGTTGTTGATTCAATACAAAGTAATATTGTTAGTAGTCTTTCTTCAACTCTATTAACACTTTTCTTTTTATATCATTTGCCAATGTCTTTGAATTTAACATTTTGATTTGATTTATGTATTCTCCAGTGGTCAAAGCAAAAGGTTAAGTTAAATGATGTTGAGCACAACTTAAAAGATCAAGGATGTCAACTAAAGGTTCAACAAAAAAGAATTGGTTCTACTAAAAAGATAATTCATGCTTTGTATAAAAAGTTGAATCTCTCACTTCTTTCAACCTTGTCTGATTCTACAGAAGATGAGCTTGGGACATGCTCTAGTGATGATGAGGATGATAACATAAGTGATTGATGTCAGGAGTATATGTTTTTTCTGATTTAGATTAAGAAATTTTTAGGTGAATGGTGCACGAAATTGTGATCACTACTTTTCACAACTCAAATAATCCCTAGTAATGGCCCCAAAGACTTGGTGCTCAATACCATGGCATAAACACAACTTCGCACAACTAACCAGCAAGTGCACTGGGTCGTCCAAGTAATAAACCTTACGCGAGTAAGGGTCGATCCCACGGAGATTGTTGGTATGAAGCAAGCTATGGTCATCTTGTAAATCTCAGTCAGGCAGACTCAAATGGTTATGAATGATTTATGAATAAAACATAAAGATAAAGATAGAGATACTTATGTAATTCATTGGTGAGAACTTCAGATAAGCGAATGGAGATGCTTTGTCCCTTCTGTCTCTCTGCTTTCCTACTGTCTTCATCCAATCCTTCTTACTCCTTTCCATGGCAAGCTGTATGTTGGGCATCACCGTTGTCAATGGCTACAGTCCCGTCCTCTCAGTGGAAATGTTCAACGCACCCTGTCACGACACGGCTATCCAGCTGTCGGTTCTCGATCATGTCGGAATAGAATCCAGTGATTCTTTTGCGTCTGTCACTAACGCCCCACAATCGCGAGTTTGAAGCTTGTCACAGTCATTCAATCATTGAATCCTACTCAGAATACCACAGACAAGGTTTAGACCTTCCGGATTCTCTTGAATGCAGTCATCAATTCTAGCTTATACCACGAAGATTCCGGTTAAAGAACCCAAGAGATATCTACCCAATCTAAGGTAGAACGGAGGTGATTGACGGTCACACGTTCATAGGTGAGAATGATGATGAGTGTCACGGATCATCACATTCATCAGGTTGAAGAACAAGTGATATCTTGGAACAAGAACAAGCTGAATTGAATAGAAGAACAATAGTAATTACATTAATACTCGAGGTACAGCAGAGCTCCACACCTTAATCTATGGTGTGTAGAAACTCCACCGTTGAAAATACATAAGAACAAGGTCTAGTGATGAGCGAATAATTTGTACGCTTTTTGGCATTGTTTTTAGTGTGTTTTTAGTATGATCTAGTTAGTTTTTAGTATATTTTTATTAGTTTTTAGTAAAAATTCACTTTTCTGGACTTTACTATGAGTTTGTGTGTTTTTCTGTGATTTCAGGTATTTTCTGGCTGAAATTGAGGGTCCTGAGCAAAAATCTGATTCAGAGACTGAAAAGGACTGCAGATGCTGTTGGATTCTGACCTCCCTGCACTCGAAGTGGATTTTCTGGAGCTACGGAAGCCCAATTGGCGCGCTCTCAACGGCGTTGGAAAGTAGACATCCTGGGCTTTCCAGCAATATATGATAGTCCATACTTTGCCCAAGATTTGATGGCCCAAACCGGTGTTCAAAGTCACCCTCAGGAATTCCAGCGTTAAACGCCGGAACTGGCACCTAAATGGGAGTTAAACGCCCAAACTGGCATAAAAGCTGGCGTTTAACTCCAAGAAGAGTCTCTACACGAAATTGCTTCATTGCTCAGCCCAAGCACACCAAGGGGGGCGGAAGTGGATTTTATGTCATTTACTCATCTCTGTACACCCTAGGCTACTAGTTTTCTATAAGTAGGACCTTTTGCTATTGTATTAGAGATCTTTCGATCATGCTTTGATGATTGAACCCTCTTTGGGAGGCTGGTCATTTGGCCATGCCTAGACCTTGTTCTTATGTATTTTCAATGGTGGAGTTTCTACACACCATAGATTAAGGTGTGGAGCTCTGCTGTACCTCGAGTATTAATGCAATTACTATGTTCTTCTATTCAATCCGCTTGTTCTTTGTCCAAGATATCACTTGTTCTTCAACTTGATGAATGTGATGATCCGTGACACTCATCATCATTCTCACCTATGAACGTGTGACTGACAACCACCTCCGTTCTACCTTAGATTGGGTGAATATCTCTTGGATTCCTGATACGATGCATGTTGATCGCCTGACAACCGAGTGCTCGCCTGACAACGAGCCAGCCATTCCGTGAGATCAGAGTCTTCGTGGTATAGGCTAGAACTGATGGCGGCATTCAAGAGAATCCGGAAGGTCTAACCTTGTCTGTGGTATTCTGAGTAGGATTCAATGATGAATGACTGTGACATGCTTCAAACTCCTAGCAGGCGGGCGTTAGTGACAGACGCAAAAGAATCACTGGATTCTATTCCGGCCTGACCGAGAACCGACAGCTGATTAGCCTATGCTGTGACAGAGCATAGGAACGTTTTCACTGAGAGGTGGAGGTAGCCACTGACAACGGTGAAACCCTTGCATAAGCTTGCCATGGAAAGGAGTAAAAGGATTG